>NC_051181.1:133441894-133741894 GCF_013339695.2 Rhipicephalus sanguineus | reverse complement strand
TGGGTGGGAGAAACCTGGAAGGACCTCGTCTTCATTGAAAAATAAAAGCACTTCTTACTATTACGGAATACTCGAAGCACGCAACATGGTGAGGCCCGGTTCCTCACTGTCACGTTGCCAGTCGCAGACGTGCGCCGCATCTTCTTCAGATGGCAAAAAAAAAAAAAAGAAGCGGCAGGTATGTTTACCGAACAAAGACACTTGTCATTACGTAATGGGACCTTTCCATGTCGCCGGGTTGGGTGTTAATTAGTCCCTATAGGCATCGCGGAAGCATGTAGTAGCGTTGAGCGTCTGGAGCATCTATTAACCATCTCGTATGGTACAGGAGGCGCGCTCAATCAAAAGAAGATGCCATCAAGCGCCGCGGGCGGCCCTCTGTAGGTGTAATTGCACGTCCCGGAAATGCATTGCCTAACGGTCAGCGCCAGTTGTGTTCTGTGCTTGTCACTGACTTAGTTATGAGATCTCAATATCAGACTGGCCCGCGTGTGAGAGAAAGAAACGGAAAAACGTGTGCGACTTTCCGAAGGATATATGTCATTTCCACATAGAGTGCACCTCTGCTCCCTTTACCTCTTACACAGTGGAAAATAGCCACCCGGGCTCAGCCTTGGTTAACATCCATGCCTCCGATTTACTAGCTTTTAAGGTACGTTATTTCAGTACCATTCCTTTTCTTTCTTCCTCCTAAAACCAAGGACCTCCATGCCTGCGTTGAGCACATCGTCATTATCTGTGTGCGAGATATCCTTGCGCAAACTCCTTTTGTTAAGTGCGTGCCATGGCAGCGGGTATAACCTTTTCGAGAAGATCTGTTCCTAATAACTTTCAGAAGATAACTTCGAATGTTAACATGGCCACGTTAGTGGTAACATGCGTACATCGGTTTCGTATTGCGCCTTAGATCTTTAGTAGCATGCTACGTCCACAGGTAAGCAAACTTCTTTGTTACGAAAGAGAGTTTTAGCTTTAAGACAGGTGATACAAATGATACCTGAAACCCAAAACGGTGCGGCCCGCAACACAGTATGCGGGCGATAATGATGACAATCAGCATCATCATCATAATACTGGGACCTTTACCTACAACGGGGATTGACCAAGAAGTCGGTTCAATATTTTCGATGTCCAGCGCGGCAGCGCCTCTCCTGTGCATTTCGTGCGCTCAAACTACATTTCATAATGGCATAGTAACCATTTGACTGAGCTTGCAGTGACGGAAACTCCTCTACGACTAAGTTAAAGATACTATTTAACATTTTCCTTTTTTTCGGTATGTGCCAACAGTAGCGCCGGGAAGCCATGATGTAACCGGGTGCGCAAGCCATGATCAATCAAGAGACCTTGCTGTATAGGAGAGGAAAGGAAATGGAGGGTGCGATCCAGGGTCGGGCAGCCCTTGATCAGCGCTGGCGTTCAGACTGCGCTTGTGCCTACTGCACATCACGGTCCACCACCGGGAAAGGTCTGGCTGTTTCGTAACGCGCTTCGAGGTGCGTCTGCCCTGTCGCGTCAGCTCCATTTTGATCGAGAAAATCCGCAGAAGGACGGTCTGCATAGAGAAGTCGGCCACGCCTGCCTACCGCGCACTAACTAGAGCGTGAAAGTGAGCCGATTGGAAGTTAGCGAAGCGGCCTCGCTGTCTACGCTGGTTCAATTACATCGCGACAGACGCATAGAGGCACCCGCTGTTATGCACATGCCTACTGTAAGGTGACTTGCGCAATCTCACATGCTGACCTTGCTCACTGTTACGTACCGTTGCGCGCGCGTCGCAGCTGTCTGACGACCATTCGGGGCTGTATAGTATGGGGGTCAAGTTAATGCACGTGCGGTGGCCGCTTCTGTTGTTGAGATTGAAGAAAAGAGTGGAGTTGGCCAGGTCATGCAGTGCTCGTAGAAGATAAGCGTGTTGACAAAACGTGTACTCTACGCATCGCTTCAGTGGACGATGATAACAGCGGCACTCAGCGGCTATCGAAAAGTCGCACGTCCTAACGTGTGGTCGTGATGGGAGGACTTTGGCAAAAAAGCATTACTGGGGACCTGGGAGTAAGCGATATTGTTGCGTGTGGCTTTCGCTAGCCGAAAGCCCGAAAGAATCCATGCTGTAATAATTGTCTGTTCAAGGTCTGCTACAATCAATCAATCAATCAATCAATCAATCAATCAATCAATCAATCAATCAATCAATCAATCAATCAATCAATCAATCAATCAATCAATCAATCAATCGATCGATCAATCAATCAATCAATCAACGTGTCCAGGAAGAACTCTAACGTCTAGGTGCTAACACACGCAAAAAGAAAAAAAAAAACGCCAGGCCTGCGCTGAAACCGCAGCACAGTCACAGCGAAAGCTGGAAGAGCGTCGTTTCTAGAGCCCGTTAAGCTCTCTTGAGGCTACAATACAAGTACACTAGAAAGGTACCCACTACGCCATAAATCAATTATTGTGAAGTTGGGAAGCACCTCTTAAGCCATTATTCGTCATTCTGCGGAGAAGCGAGGCACCAGCTACACGTCTGTAAGGCATTATGTGCAAAGAACTTTACTGAGACCCCGAGGAAATGGATCGTGCGCTTATGGGCTTCCTTGGCAACCAATACAAGTGCACTTCCGAGGAACCCACTGCGCTATAAATCATTGTAATTTTACTGAGACACCGAGGAAGTGGATCATGCGCTTATGGGCTTCCTTGGCAACCAATACAAGTGCACTTGCGAGGAACCCACTACGCTATAAATCATTGTAATTTTTGAGAAGTAGGGCAGCAGGCACTGTGCCATTTTTCGTCATTCTACGGAGAGCGTTGGTACCGGCTAAACGCATGTAAGGCATTATGCGCACTTTGTTGATGCTGTGCCTCATGACGATGAAGAATTATGGCAGAGTCCTTTGTAATGGGTTGGAAGCATTCAACAACCTACTCGTTGCACAATTCGCATTGTGTGACGCCTGCTTACAGAATTCGCATTGTGCGACACTTGGTGCTTATCTTACTCTTCTACCACGCTATATTGCATATGCTAATGTGGTTCCTTCCCGACATGAAGCCTGTATAGGACCTTTTTGCAAAGCAGTTTCAAGCACCGGCATGGCTCAGAGGTTGAATACTGGGCTCCCACGCAGAGGGCCCAGGTTCGAACCTCGTTCCATCCTGGAATTTTTTCTTATTTAGTTTTTTTTCTTATTTCGAGCGATACTGGTTACGGACACCGGCGGCGGCGGCGGCGGCAGCGGCGGCGGCAGCGGCGGCGGCAGCGGCGGCGGCGGCGGCGGCGGCGGCGGCGGACAACTACGGCGCCAAAAACGGCCGGTGAAATGATCTCATAACAGCTTTCGCTGTAAAATTGTATTTCCGGTCACGAGAAAACAGTGTTGCCTATCGTAGTGACCTAGGTACTATGATAAAGGCTATGCATACTATAATTATATTATTCATTGCGTCATCGGAATTGCGCGATTCAAGTAAAAGAAAGCTCTGTCTACCTGTCCAAAGATCAAGCAAAACGAGCTATTTTGCGCAACACGCTCTTAAGACTTGGAGACGGCTTTTCTGTATCGCCTGCGTGTAAAACACGAAGCCGATATGCTGCGAAGAATCGCTGCGCTAAACAAAAGGTCCGCATGGTGAAATATATTGCACAGTGAATATCACTGCTAGACTGCGGTCATTGCGGTTTCTGTAAGCTTAGGCGTTCCGTCGGGAAATAACACTCGCAGAAATATCCCTCCGGAGCAGCGCGGTAACATAATAACATTCAGTGATGAGAAGCAACTCGTCCTCTCTGCGCAGTAAGTGGTGAAACGGGAGATTTAGTTTCAGGAGCTCCCGTCTGGGGCCTTAATATAAATGTAAGATCTGAGTTCTGCTGCAGTAGAAGCTCTTGCTTGTAATAATAAACAAGCTGCCTTGGAAAGTGGTATTAGGTAACTCGTAGCACGGAATATATACAGTGCACAGAAAATGAGCGATGCACGTCCCTTCCCCCCGTCCCCGCGCCATCCCTCAACATACACGTTTACAAATAGAGGTTAAACAAACACAACAAAGAACGCTTTCCTTTATGACAGTACTTTACGCTTAGTGTAGGCAACCTCCACGTGCGAGGTTGTTGAGGTTGACTAATACGGCGAAGCATTCGGAGTGCCCTCCTCGTTAGATACTCAAACCTAGCTTATGAAACACAGCGGTGCGCGACATGTCCCAGCAGAGTCGAGCTATGTTTGGATTACGAGTCATAAGAGGGCCCATTGCACGGAACTGCCGCAATGAGGGCCCATTCCGCAGCTCTTATCACCGTGCGATGGCGTCTGATGTTTAAGGACACGCTCCTCTTGCGCCTCTACTATGAGCCCCTGGCGTCGCCCTAAAGGATGACCCTCATTATGTAGTGGCTCCCTTAGCTACCCTACCATAACACGAGCAGTCATATGACTTTGTTCAAAACAGAATGTTATATCTTCCCGCGCAAGCGTCTAGACTGCTTCTTCCAGGAACTACAGGAAGGAGAAAAAAAGTGGTACGTCAGGGGGCGTTATCTCCGCGTTCAAACAAGAGATAACTCCCAAGAAAGGCCAGCGGCTGACCCGTACAGACGCCAAAATGTACCTGGGTTGGAGTAACCCTTGTTGTGTTTGCGAAGTGGACGCGATAAAAGGAGAGAAAAAGATGCACGAAGCGGGGGCGAAACACTTCACCTTCGCTTCCCCGCACGGCAGCTGATTGCAGAGGTGAAGCGATAGCGGGAGACGACTCCAGCAGCTGCGGCGTGCTGCCCGGATGGCTTCTTTCCGGATAAATCCGCCTGCCAGGTGCACGACTCGGATTGGAAGGGTCAAGCTTCCAGGAGTAGTCAGTCGCAGATCCAAAGCCCCTCTCTGAGATGTTTGGCTTTTCGGTCCTACACGCAGGGAGAGTGTCGAATGCGACAGCGCATGGTGCGGGCCTGAGGTTATAACAGCTGTCGCCGCCTCCTCGCATGCCGAACGAACGAGATAGATTACGAGTGTACCACTCTACCGAAGATGTATTGCGTCTGGACGATTCCACGGCCGTCTGGTGCAGCACTGAGCGCTTCCGTTGGCTGCATTCCAGAGGAAGAAGGCGGGAGTGGGGAGTGTCATTGGTTACGAATTGGTGACGCAGCGGCGAGCACCCCATCTCTCGAGAGCGGTCGCCCATGACACGTGCTTGAGTGGACAAGTGTCGAAAGCGGCGCGATCGCCCCTATCTCGATGGGGTTCCACCGTAAACATTGCGCGGACGGAAGGCGTGATCGGTACGTGCAGAGGGCGATCTTTTTGCCCTTGCCGCATGTCCCGACTTGGGAACCAAAAAAGCGAGCGCACAAACAAGAGGGAAACAAAAAAGATTCGGCGAAGCGCGAGGGCTTGCCAGACCGCCGATAGCGTTGGGTCTTCTTTTCCTAGTTTCGTTCTTTCCTCCTTTTCACGACTATCTCTTTCTCCCTTCTAATACCTCTCATACGTGAAGCCCTTGACCCGTTTCCGAACGTAAGATTGTTGCTCTTTTGAAGCTGCTCAAGCTTTTAAAATAGGATACCCAGATTCGCACAACTTTTGTTACGTAAGCGCAGCTAGCGTTTACACCCTCCTTTTCCCCTTCCAAATTATAGGGTAGAAAATCGGCGACTTTTTCTGGTTAACCTCTGTGCATTTCCTTTCTCTCTCACTCGCCTGCGCTTTCTGTTATGCAGTCTACTGAATTTTTATGACCGGCCGGTAATATCGCAGTGCTGAGTCAAAGGAGCCCTCTTGAGAAATAGGAATATTGCGTGTCTTGCTCATAGATTGGTTGAAGAAAACGCGACGTGCCCGGCCTGGACTTCAGTGGACACGCAATCGCGATTTCGCACGTGCGTCCACAAGCAGTAACTCCACCGGCCCGACGATTTCGCAAGCGTAGATACACACTAACTACATTTGCTTCGTTTCTTTGAAATTCTGATCTGCAGTGCTGCTGCATTCACCGAATGAGTCTATTACTTACGGTTTTGGTTTAGCCCGAAACATGGGCTATACCATCATGTTAATCCCGACTAACATCAACTCATGTTAATTCGTTTTTCAATGTTACTACGCCGGCTAATAAGGAAATCGTGAGAGTGAGGGCTGAAGTCTAGGCGCATAGCATACCATATGTTGCATTGCGCAACACTGACGGGATGCACAGGATATAAACACCCAACGAAGCGCGTGTTGTTTATCCCTGCGTGTCCTATCAACAATGCGCGATCCAACATGTAGTATTGTGTGAGCATCCTGAACAATAATTGACAGCCGTTGCAAACACTAGATCGATATATGATTGCAAGTCATTGCATAAGACGTTGACGAGGAAACAAAGAGGGCCGAAGTCTCTGCCCTCACTCACGTGAGTTAGTCGCGAGTGTCTACTCGAAGATAACGCGAAAAAAACAGTGACGTTGGTGATAAGCCACTGCGCCAACGATGGGTGACGCATGGTCGTTGTTGTTGCGTGACTATGCGGAATCAACACCGTTCAGATAATGGTCTTGAGGATGCAGCTAAGTCATCGAGAAAACACGACGTACCTTGCGGAAGTCACCAGGAGGAGAAAAAAAAAATGAGGCCAACGAGACAGCGGACGATGTCTTTCGAGCAATCGCATGCGCCGATAAGTTATCGTTGGTGTTAATTTTAAGCTTATTCCCCATCAACGCAAGCGCACTATCGCGAGACCACGAATTAAAATGAATAGGATACGAATACGGTGTCCAGACGTGCTCCATGTCTGATTCATAGAGGAATAATTATGCTGAAAAATTAATTAATCGGATGATCGAATTCATAATGAGTAGCCAAGGATTCTGCCAAGTGCTCCACTACTGCGGGAAAAGCATGAGCTGCTATCACTTATTACCCCGACTTGTGCAAGTTGCAAGCGTTATTTTTGTTCCTGTTTAAGCGTCCGCCTCTATATAGAGCGCGCAAAAGTTCCGAGATTGAAATATCGCGTGTAATAGGAGATGATATCAACAAATGAAGTTGCAGCTTGCGGACAGTGTAGCTGCGAGATAAGATAGTGCGCTTATCGTACGAAAGATTCTGACGTTCAAGTCAGGCCTCTGTGATGAACATTGCGCAATTCGTTTATCTCAAGAGAGAGCTACGTGAATTATGTATGTATGTATGTATGTATGTATGTATGTATGTATGTATGTATGTATGTATGTATGTATGTATGTATGTATGTATGTATGTATGTATGTATGTGTGTGTGTATGTATGTATGCATGCATGTATGTATGTATGTATGTATGTATGTATGTATGTATGTATGTATGTATGTATGTATGTATGTATGTATGTATGTATGTATGTATGTATGTATGTATGTATGTATGCATGCATGCATGCATGTATGTATGTATGTATGTATGTATGTATGTATGTATGTATGTATGTATGTATGTATGTATGTATGTATGTATGTATGTATGTATGTATGTATGTACCGTTATTTCCAATTAGTGCCACAGTACAGATCGCAGGGAATCGCAGGCCGGCCAAACCCTCAAGGGCTTGAAAAGCTACGCTTGGCATCCTCATTGAAAGCTACTTCATGTAGTAGCTGACATCAAAAAATTATTTTAATACGCTCTAAAGTATCCAGATCTGCCTATCATCGTCTACAAAATCAATAATTATCACCTTATCAGTCAAGCAGCGTACACCTGTACGTGAGAACGGAACCCGACACAACATTCAACGTCATGATGAAATGCTAGGCCAAAATTTAGTCCAGGAAATGTTTAGAACAAGGGGGTTGGACTGCTTTACAAGCTGAAGAACTTTTTTAGCACTACTTCACTCGCAGTTGACATCGGCTTGAACTGACGCCAAGGCGCGCGGTCCGACATGTTTATCTTAGCCATGCCTCATAACAGTAGCTAACAGAACGCGTGCGCTTCGCACCTGCCTTATTCTAAGTAGGTCAGAAGCTGCGCACTACACTGGGAGTATTGTCCTGTCATCACTCGCTCCTGCAGCGTGCAGGGCAGTACTACCTGCTCGTATCAGCCTCTTATAAGTGTCCTCAAGCAAATGACCGTGAACTTCTTTTTAAATTTCGCGCCACGCAGGTTCTTCTGGGCCACTGAGCTTCCGGACTGTGACGTCATCGAGAAGGAAGTCGTTACCTTTGGAAACCATGCCTTGTACTAGTAAAAAAAATATCCCTCTGAGCGTTGCTTCTGCCCCTCAATCAAAATGGAAATGTTGACGCTCATCCAAGGGCTGTACGAGCCCTAAACGTATTTACATATGTGTATTGCGTATCCGTGCATATTTACCTGGAGTAACAACTCATTTCTCTCAGTTGTCGTGACATCACCGAGTCGATGTCGTACAAAACTTTACGCACCGCACTTGGTTGTGTTTCATTTAAAAGGCTACCTCAGGAAAGCTTTGCTTCACACAGATTCCGAATTACGCATTGTATCTGCATTTCTGAATTTTTTTAATGAAACCTAGTATCTGCATCCGGGCTACTCCAGTCAGGGGCGTAGCCAGAAGTTTTTTTTCGGGGGGGGGGGGGGTTCAGCCATACTTTATGTATGTTCGTGCGTGCGTTTGTATGTGCGCGTGTATATATACGCAAGCAAAAGTGAAAAATTCCGGGGGGGGGGGGGGGTTGAGACCCCAACCCCCCCCCCCCTGGCTCCACCCCTGACTCCAGTCCACTGAATGCACAGAAACGCTATAAATGTTAAAGCAAATAGGTAAATAAAATCGGAAACGAGAAATAAATTAAAAATGACGGTGGGCGGAAATACAGATGAAATAAAGATGACATGGTTGATATACACAACCTGAAGATTGTGAGAGTTTAGAATCTTTTACGAGAGGAATGACTCAGCACTCTCGTTTTTGTCCCTTCCCATCTTTTCAGAGCTTTCTTTCTTTCCCCTGTGCTTCACTGACACAGTTGGCAGGTGCCACGTGACACGAAAGACAAAAGGACAGATCACTGAGCGCTCAGTCGACAGTCCAGCAGTCGTTCCAGCTCTCGTCTCACGACCCGGGTTCGATTCCTGACACTGCAGACGCGTTATCGCAGCATAACTGATCCGCAAACGCACGCGGAGTACTCAAGACTACACCAGAATTTCGGCCATCGGTCTAGGTCTTGAAACAGTGATAGATGTCGCAAAGATACACGGAACGGATTAGAGAGTTTTAGTGACGTGTACAAGCGGAACGAGATGCATCTTGGACAGTGCGTCCTCGGCAGCGAACGATATTGAAGGGCGTAGAGCTGTGTGCCTAGTTTTCATTATCATCATCGTTTAAGACGATGGAGACACAAGACTGCAAAGAACTTTTTAATATGTATATATTACGCATGACATATGTTGCGGTAGTGTGCGTCCACGTGTGCGTTTATGTGCGTGCGCGCACGATTTGCTGTGACTCAACACGGCAAACAAGCTGACACCCTCGCACGAAACGATTGCGTTACTTTACCAGCCCTTAAAAAAAAGAAATGATCAGGGACCTCCTCTCATGCGCGAGCACATTCAAAAGCTATAAATGCGTAGATTTTTTTTTTATTGAAATAGAAAACAAATGAAGGAGTTGTTGTCACCATTGCTTGGTGAGGCCTACCCCTTTCCACATAGTTGTTAAGATAACAGAATAATTAAAAAATATATATCTATATATATATACATATCTACAGTCCCACAAGTTCAAGAACTCAGGAGCTATCGCAAATATTAGTGTCTTCAAAAAAACGCTGGAGCACTTTCATTGCTTTACGGTTTATCCTAGTCGGCCATGGGCCTAGTATTTTCGCTAAGGAAAACGTTCGCTCAGAGTCCAGCGTGTGAAGTTCTTGTTCGAGTCGCTGTCTATGCGTGTCGTACTTCGGACAGTCGAGCAACAGATGATGCACATCCTCGTCGTCGTGGCCGCATGAACATGTTGACGATGATGCACGATGAATCCGAAATAAGAAGTGCTTTATGTAAGCGGTTCCGAGTCTTAGGCGATGAATGAGTGTGTCGATACGTCTTGGGAGCTGGGGGTCTAATTGGCACTCAAGGTTAGGGTCAACAGCGTACAGAATCGATTCCTTTGTGCTGTCTGGGAACCAGGTGGATAAACATAATTCACGTTTCGTTCTTCGTAAAATTCGGTTTATATCACAGTGGGATGCAGGAATGAGGTGGGTTGTGTCATAATACACCGACGTTGATAACGATACAAATTTAGGAAGCGCGGCTCCGTAAGAGCACGAATACGCCCACAGCGAGAGGTCTGCGCTCGCTGTCCGAGACAGCAGTGACTGACGGACGCAGGGGACTGCGCGCGGCGGTCGGTGTTCACTGTTCTGGCTTACATGTGCGCAGCTGCGCCACACGAGAGTACTTTGTGGGAAGTCATCGCGAGAAAGCTCGTAGTGTAACTGACGCACCGAAGGAAGAAGAAAAGCCATCGCGATCGCAGCGAGGGATGTAAGAGAGATGGTTTAGAACTATCATGGAGATTGAGTACCACCAGCAGGTCCAGCCTTACGCCGTGAAGCACCCATGGGCGACACGCGATTGTACGTTTCAGCCGCTTCTCCCTCATCTCGTTTGTTAGTATAGCTATATTCGGTAAATATTTGCTGTTTGTCTGCATTTCTTGATCGTTTGAGGATGGCCTGTCTTTGCCGCAAGATGTTCTTCTACTACGATAGAAGAGATAGCGGGCACCACACATCGTGGCAACCTCTCCTACACCCACATTTAATAAACTAAAACAAAGATACGCTCGAGCCTTCAGTCGCTCACATAGTGCAGTAGTTCCGTGGAAGCGAAGCGCCTCCGGTGATTGCGTGTTTGCACAGAAGACGGTCACCCTGAAAGCGGCTCCGATGAGAGGGAAAGAATACCAGAGCTTTTCATATTGAAAAAAAGAAGAAAAAAAAATAGACATGCGACTGATGAGCAATGCAGAGCGACCGCTGCAGCCGTCGTAATTATTTCCCTGCAGCGATGCCGTGACAGCTTCCCGGCGCAGCGAGGTCATCCCCTTACTCGGTACAGTCAAAACATTACCCATGCCTCTGCGACGCGCAAAAAAAAGAAGAAAAAACAACAACTAAAGAGATAATGAGGCTATTGGAGGCATGTATAGCACGTGCCACCGAACATGCGATTTGGCTGGCAAAAAAAGTACTAACTGGAAAACAAACATACCGTGATATTATGAGTCACCCTATACAGTGAACTGCCCCAAGTCAAATGGAACCTTCTGAGGTTCATTGGCGTGACGTAAATTTAGGTATACAAGGACCTCCATTACGTCTCCCCGCCAATCGAAATGCGGCCACCGTGGGCCGGGAATTCGCCTTCAACAGTGCCTTCGCCTTCAACGCAATCCGCCTTCGCCTTCAACAGCGCAACACCCTGTAGCCGCTACAACAGTACGGAGGGTAAAATCAGTGTCAGACGCAATACAATGCCGACAGCACAAGGTTTAAATATTTCACGCGAATGTTTAAGCGTCGACCAACCTGCCTGGGGCACTTTGCCTTGCGTTAGTGAGTTTTATCGGGCAGCGTGATCTTGACCTACATATAACTTGGATTAGCGTATGAAGTAAGGTATTCTTCTTATTGTTATGATTATTATTATTATGATTATTGCTGTTAGTATTATTGTTAATGTCGTACTTTCTTTATTATATTGTTTATTATTAGTAATTGTTACTAATAATGCGGTTGTTCCCGGGCTCATTAAATAAACTATTGATTAATTGATTGATTCTTAGCTTAAGAACAATGTACTAAGCGGAGAATAGTCCATGACAATTTATTAGGAATCCCCTTTGCAAAACAATCCTATACGTCGATACCGATATACGACTAATAAAGCTTTTTTTCAAAACGAACCAAACGAAACAAATGCAAACCCCTTGTTCTGAAAATTGCTTTTGCGACCGCTCAGATTAATTTATCAGAGGCGAGAAGGCTATGGAACCGTCCTTTTCTTTTTTTTTTTTTGGTCACACGCCGCTGACGTCAAGTGAACGGGAGAGCCGGTACTTTTCCTTCGCATGTTATGCGGTTGATATCATAGCTCTGTGACTGATATCACTACTTGTGGAATTTTCTACATAGTAAGCCTTTATACATGTGCTGCTATCTTTCATCTAGAATGTGGCAGACTATTGTTGCGTACTTTAATTTACTGTCGAGCGCAATTATCAATGCCCGGCCTTAGAGTAGGTGATGAAAGCTCAGGTCGTTACCATGGTAACGTTATCACAGTACGCATTTCTTTTGTCCCCTGTCCATCTCCGACTCCCCAACCCTGTGTTCTTTCTTTTGATCTAGGTGTTCTTTGCACGTTTGGGTTCCTTATAACAATGGTATTGCGTGTTTTACTATATAGCATCATCGTTCCGTGTCATATCGATTTAGTCTGGTGTAAAGAACACAGCCGTCATGTTATCAGTACCACGCGCCATATCATGCAGAACGGCGTTTGTGGTGTCTTGACTTCTTTCTTGTGTCCGTGTTTGCACGCCCTGTCTTTTTAAAATGCAGAACTACGTTGACTTCGTTGACTGCACGACAGCAATATTCCTCATGATCTGTTGGAAGGTAGAAGCACTACAGCGTATTGAAAGTAGTCATCTATACAATGCAAAATAGCTCGTGCAGGACAAAGAAGAAGAAGAGAATTCGATCCAAGGTCCCACTTCTTTTAGCCCAACAATGTGACGAAAACAGGCAAAAAAAATGAAGCCAAGGAAAGCATAGGGCCCGTTGTTTGCACGTTTAACTGAAGTGTAGTAATTATTAGATCAAAGAAATCAACGCTGACGAAAAACAACGTGCCGCCGGCGGGCGCCGAACTCACAACCTCCGCGCGACGCGAGCGTCCCTCTGCATTATACAGGGCGAGCGCCCTTTATGACGTATGTAATCATGATCGAATATATACGTAAATGTCGGCAAGGTGCCAGCAGACCTTTCGCGCGGATGTCCTCTCAAACGAAGGCTTATACATTTTAACGTATGAAAATCACGCAGTGTCTCGGAATTGTAATGTGTGACCTTTAAAGGATCAGATGTTACTCAGCATCAGCCAAATCTCTGCTGCTTTGAATATATGGACGTACCTATACGCGCGAGGCTGAAGGACATGTTTATTCGTGATGCGTGAACTGTCCAAGAAAAAAAGATACGAACTATTTATATTCACCCGCGACTAAACCTAGGCGCCCTGGGCGTTTTAAGCGACATAACTTGTTACTTCATATAAACAGGCTTTCTATAAATAGCGCTCACCGCTCTAACATTTTCTAATTCATACACTGTTCCTGTTACAAAATGTCACAAATTGACATACGTGAAATAACTCATGTGCTACTTTCATTGTGTTGCGGCAAACCTATCGCGACCTCGACTGCTTCCACAGTCTCCTTTGTTAATCTGCTTTTTTGTAATATATAATGCGAGCCGCAAATGTTGCAGCTGTTAACGGGTTACGTAATGATGCGGCCCCACTCCTGGCATGCTTCTAGTTCAGTACAACTCACGCCGAAAGTAAAATGTATTTCTTGCCCGATAAGCAACGGCACAGTCAAATCCTGGCACCAAAGGCGACGTCACTGGACCCTAGATAACATCTTTATGCGTTAAAGTATGTGGTACGCTGTTACGCAACACAAAGGATGAGTCGTATCTTCCATTATACAACGCAATGTAAATCTGCGAAATTCCACTTATATGTGCTCCACGTGTCGAAATAAATCTCTTTTATCTGCTTTCCCTAAGCGATAACTGCGCAAATACATCCGTGCTTTTCTTACACGAAAATTCGAAAAAAAAAAAACACTCGTACCGATCTGATGCGATATAAGTGCACTACTTACTAATTCTAACAATAGCCGAGCTGTCTTGTGCTTAAATCAGAAAACACACGTATTTCGTAATGAAGAATGAACAGGTGTTGCCACAATGCCTCAAGGTTACTTTTTAAATAGATGTTGGGGTCTTTATGTAGCTCACAAAAATATAATGATGACTACAGTTACGGAACTAAATCTACATAAAATCGCACCTAAAATCAGCTAGTACAAGTCTTTCAGCCAGATCCTAAACAATCGTACAAGTGCGACTGTTTCATTTTTTTTTAAATTGCAGCGCCGACAACACAAGCAAATTTTCCGCAATTATTTTTCCGATGGTTGATGTGCGAACGAAACCGGTCCCGACAGCTCCGATTTCACCGACCGGTCGTCGAATGTAATCGTAGCGCACTGAATTATTCCAAAGCGCAAACACTCTGCAACGATCAGGTGAGGAAATGAAAGAGGCGAGAGATATTCAAATAAGAAACACGGCATCCACAGGGAAGTAGACAAAAGGCGCTATGAATCATTTCCATATCAGCGCGATCGCTGCCCAGACGGCCGTAATACAAAAAGCATCTCTCTTTTTTTTTCTTGCCCTTTTCAAACGCCAGCCGGCCGCACGAACGGAAATTTCCTACGACCCAGCGCAACAAGCGCGCATTACCGGCTGATCGAAAAGTGAGATTCGAGATCAATAAAAGCACAACAAACGTTCGCCCGGTAGAAAAGCGACAGTTAGGTGGACTCTGTCTCATCCGTCAAACTCGCAGGGATGAAGTTGACGATGCTGAAAGGAAGATGTTGAGAAAAGACGCGTTGAAGATGACTCAGTAGAGCGTTCTCACCTCGGCGTGATGGTGTGGCGTTGTCTTTTCCTGGCCGGACTTGGATGAGGAAGATGCTGGGGCTCGTTAACGCCGGAGGAGTTGCTCGAGTGGGGGGTGGCGTAACGGGGGTGAGAACCCTCCAACAACGACAACGTGTCAGAAAACAATTGGAGAAAAAAAATAACTAAACTCGCGACAGGCCCGTCTACGTTGTAAATGGGAAGGGGGTAGATATAATGAATGGCCCTCGGCACGGGTTCGACTCCCTCCGTCAGTGGCGGGGGCGCGACTTCAGGGGTTTTTTTGTTTTCCGCGCGCGCCGAAGTTAAAGGACCCCCCTTGCTTCCGCGCTTGCGCCGATCTCAGCGTGCCGGGCTCTTTTGCGGCGCGCCGGTCAGAACAGCGCGCCTTTCTTAGCAGGCGCTGGGGATCCGTGCGCGGGCTTAGGAAATTTCCACGCTCCGAACCTCCGAACTCCATTGGCCGCACACCGGAGCCGGCGGCGCGCCGCGCGGGGCTCCGCTGCTCCACCCGTCGGCCGCGCGGGGAAGCTCGTTTCCGCGAGCCCGCCAAGCTACGTCTCATGCCCTTTCTCTAACCTCCTCCCCGTCTCCTCTTTTCCTCTTCACACTCTCCTTCTCCACCGACGCTCTCTCACGTTCTTCTTCTTCATCCGCTCTACCGAGCGCCAGACGCGTTTGTCGTTGTCGTTGCTTTAAATTTTTTTTTGCTTTTCGATCGCGCCCGCCGCCGACGCCGCCGTATTCTTTTGCTATATATATATATTTTTTTCAGTCTGCCGGTTTTTCTCTGTTATCTTTTTGCTCGCTACGAGCTGTTGCGTTTCTGACCGTTCGCTACCTCCCTATGAGTGAATGGGAATTTTCGGACGGTGGCAAACGCCGGGTAGTCAGAACATCGGAGACGGTGGTTTTCGTCGTCGCCCTGCCTTCGGCGTTACCATATTCGTCGCCTCTTAATTCCTGCGGCGTTTCCTTAACAGGTTTTAATGAAATGCCCTTAGAGAGAGAGAGAGAGCTTTCTTCCTTGGGCTGTTTGCGCCCACGAATGCCGGGGCTATGCTAGCGGCGTATTAATGCACCGTTGGCCTTCAGTTGCTTTCGATAGCGACATCTTAACTCATTCTCACGTTTGCTATGGCATTCGAGGTCTTCACCCATAGGCGGAGAGTACGGGGGGGCTGGACTGCCTCATGGGGGGGGGGGGGGGGGGGGGGGCAGAGCCCCCCCTGGCGCCGGCCCAGGGTATTTTTTAAGAGCTTTGCTTATAGGCCCCCGGGTCGTCCTGCCTGGCAGATATTTCACAGGAGGCTGTTTATGCCCGCTTCTTTTTCATTTCAGCCATTTAAAGTTCGGCACATGGGCCAGTGACAAGTCAAGCATTCAGTGGAAAAATGCCCCTCAAACGGATTTTTACGTGCAGACCATGTTGTGCTGATGAACAACTGAAGCGATGACTTAAGCTATGACAAATTAAAAAAATCACCGGCGATTATGATACTGCCTAATTCACTGAGCGCAGCCTCGTGTTCAGGAAATGCCAGCTGTGTTTGAAGTTTTGACTATCCGCAGTTGTAGCAATGTAACATTCGTTACATATTGCCACAGAAACTGCCAGCGCTTGAGTGCTACCCACACTATCTACTCTGTGCATTGCAGCTGTCGCGAACAACGTGGAACGCCCACAGCCTCGTTACGACAAGCGAAGCCAGCCGCAGTGCACGTGCCAGCCCTGCATGCGCACGAGCGACAGAGGAAGAAAGTTAGGTTAGAGGCCAGTATCTCGTGATATCGACAGGCTCCGCGTTCGCTCTCTTTCGTCCTCATTCGCGCTATCGATTACGCCGCTGACGCCAACGGCGATGCCGCTCAACGCAGGAACGGACGCCTAAGAGCTGCGCTCTAATTGTCTTGAACCCTCTAGTGAAAACACAAAAATGATACTGAGAATACAAAGCAATCCCGACACAGTCAGTCAGTGAACGCTTTCGCACAAACTTACTCGCCAATAAAAAAACGGGTAATTTCTTGGTTGCCTACATATTGGTACCCTTCGACATGCCTGCTTATAAAAGTGCCGAGAAAAGATTGTACGCAGTTTTGATTTATCAGTAAAGGGTTTTTCTAAAAGTTCGGCCACCAATGAGCAACTCCATTACTCGTCCAGATTCATAACCGCAGCTTCGCACAAGGTGTAGTGGTAGCAAATGGTATTTGCTACCATCTCAGACTTACTTTCGGTTATCTTGAATTGAACTCACTGGCATATAATTAAAGCTTCCCGTGATAGCGTTATCCTACTGTCTCCTGTGTGGCGCATGTTTGAACAAAGTAAAGCCTAACCCCACGCATTGCGTGAATCGACTTTACGCGACGCGGTCAACGAAAAAGGTCGCCTACGCGACCTTTTTCGCTTCGAGCCAAGAGTTACGAGGTGGATCAATGTCTTTGTGCAAATTGAAAAATAAATCTAGGGTCTTCCAATATTCATTATGATATCGCGGGCACCTATACGAGACTAAAGTTACATCAAATTCTTTAATTTGGAAGTTGGACTCCTCTCTCACTCTCTCTCTCTGTGGAAGCGCTGTGTCCTTGCCCTCTTACTCGTCTGTTGCCTGTTTTTGCATGTAGTTATGAGTCGTCCAACTCGCCCAACAAGCAACGTGCTCTCTCTCTCTCCACTTCACTGCTGTCTTTTTATACGATGTAGATCAGACCGAATGACAAAGAGAGAGAATAAAGGAGGAAGCGCGTATGAGGTGAACTTTCTCCTCTGCCAAAGAATAGGGAAGATAAAGACGGGAGGTCAAAAAAAGCGAAACATGAAATAACGTAACCCCGCACGTCTTGGTTTCGCCTTCGAGTGCTTTTTGTCTGTATGTAGGAGTCGTCTTGACTTCACTGCCGTCTTTTTATACGATGTAGGCTAGACCGAATGACAAATAAAGCTATGAGGTGAAGGACGGTCCTGCGTTGATGACACCCCTCGCCTAGCATTCGTAGTGATAGCACGCATTATCAATGTGCATCGTTGCCACTTTAGTTATTATCATTGGGCTAGTTTACTTCGCTTTTCGAAAACTCTTCAAGGGATGTTCAAGAACAGCTGTTCTTCTGCATTATAGTACCTAACCAGAGATAATCACTCAACGTTAAGGACAGCGAGCATTCGAACAAATGACAACCGTTGTCGGTGCAGTGGAGGAATAAACATTTTATTCAAATGGCAAACTAAGGTTCCCGTGGTTGGAGCCCCTATTCCAGGGCAGAGGAATGCCCAGCACTGCAGCCACATCGCCAGCCCTGCGCGAGGCACGGGCTGGAGCTTGTGTTTGCTGTAACGCTGCCCGCGCCCATCCAATTCTTGCTGCTACTGTTGCGACGCAACCACCGCTTGTAGCCCCGTGTTTATATTTGTAACAACAAGGCACTCTAAAATTCTAAATGTGTGATATTTCATTTCCCACTCCATTTCAAGACACGTATACTCAATCGTTAATGAAACCGAGGACACTGGAAGAACTGCTAACCACATGGAACGCATTTCAACCGCTTCTCCGTGGTCTCGTACGTTTCCAGGCGTTGCGGCGTCAGAATCGCACCTCGTGAAAGGCGGGCCGTTATTGAACAGCTTGTCGCGGCTTTTCCGTCGCCGCTAGCAACCTACCCTGAAGCGTGTTGCGCCGAAATTACAACGATACCTACTCGCGCAGTAAAACGGACACTGGGCCGCCATTACGAGGAGGACGGCAACAAATCGTGTGATCCTTGTGATTGCCGAGACAGGCGAAAACATTAGGTCAAAGCAAACAAACTGTTTCCTCCCAAGAGATTCATGGAAGAAGATAAGCACGGGACGCAAACTGGGAGGGATACTTTCAGATTCTTTTTTCTTCTTTCCGAGTGCATAGTTAGCCGAGTGAAGAGTATACAGTATAGGTGAGGTAAGCGAAGCGCATACCCATGGAGATAAACACGTAGCGAGTGCGTTTTCTTGTGGAAACACACACACACACACACTCACGTGACTCGCGCAGAAGCTCGCGTGAACGTGAAGACCAAAAATAATGAAATAAAACTCACTGGGTACCTGGTGTACTTACCTAAGAAGACTCGAAGGCGAAAGCCATCTTCTTCTTTTTCTTCTCACTCGATGTATTGATCCTCACCCACTCCCCTCCGAAAGCTTTCTGCACCTAACGTAGTTTTGCATTGCCTCCGTGATCGGCCCACCTTTGACAAAGCGACGATGTCACGTGATGACGTCACCATGTGACGTCATGATGGCGTCACCAATTTAAGCGATCTGTGACGTCAGGATGACGTCATATGGTCACGTCATCACGTGATGATGATTTTTTGCATCACTCGGGTTGACGCCGCCGCCGACGCCGACGGTCAGTAATCGCGTATGATGAGACATGTAAGGGTTTCGCCTTAATAAATAAGACCTTTACTATGACTTTACCATAGCCACCAATACTTGCCAACATATTGTATCTACAACCCTTCTTTTATTTTCTCCTAACCCTTGGCATAGTCCTAGTTTAGCCATAATGTCGAGATCGCAATATTCTCGGCTCTGATTGGTGTACATGGCCGCTGCGGACGTCTGTGATTGGCTCAAACCTCTGACATGGCGGAATCGCGCAGCATGGTAGAATTTGCCAGCGTCCGGACTAATACTTCAATTACAAGGGAGTATATACAGTATTATGGTGTTGTAGGCACACTGACTGCACTATTGAAGCGTGTCAACTTTCTATCATGTTGCAAATGTTTGGTCTCATCCAACCACCGGTACTCTCACGACTTCATGGCTCAATGTCGTTGATCGCAAACTGAGACCGTGTAGGAATGATATGATTGTTACTCGAGATATTATTGAAGTCATGCAAGTAATTATGGACAACGAAAGCGTTATCAGTGTTTTCCGCCTGATAATAAATAACCAAATGAACAAGGGCTCTTCTTATTCATAACCTCTTGTCGCTTAGTTCACGATTATATTTTGACACTAAGCAAAACGCCTCACGCGATGATTCCATGAGTAAAAGCCCGTAAACACCGGTATACTCTGAATAATCAGAGTTCGACTTCGGTTGCAAATATTTGCCATAAGTGCGCACAAACGTTGTCAGTAACAATACACTTTGCTATAATAAAAAAAAAACATATTTTGGGCTTTTTATGTTCGACAGAAATGTATCGTGCAATCAGTTTCAGTCGTTGTCAAGTCGAAAACAAGTGCTAAAGTTCATTTGCCTATGACATGAACGCTCGCATTTTATTTTAAAATGCACACAATTAAGCCCACTTCTTTATTAGGAGGTTGTGTATTAGACAATATGAACCAGTTCAGCTTTTACGCTTAGTCATTTTAATTTGCCAAGTACTGTTTTGATTGTTAGAGTAACTACAATACTGTCTGTTCATGCTATACTCCATACGTTACCATTCCAGATTTAGTTGAACAAAAGGAACGAATGTGTTGCGTGTTTTACGTTGGCAGAACTTCGTTATGCAAGCCTTAACTGTAATAAAAAAAGAATGCGTACAGACGTCTCAACAATTGTTTCAGGCACTCTGCAACGTCTTTGTGCATATAAGCTACACAATATTCAAGAACGCGTGGCAGATTCTTGACCGCCAAGACGTCTTGTTGCAACTCCAAATGTTTTCACGCTAACGCCGACGTGTGTATCTGTGTGAAAATTTTCCACCATCTGCGCTCGCGTTTACGGCGATGATAAATACAGGGGGCTCGGCTGCGCCTTTCGGCCGTGCCATTTCGTTCTGTTTTTCACTATAAAAAACGTGAACATGTATGTAGTAATCGTACACTGCCTCTCTTTATTATTTATTTTTATTACAGATGACTCCGCACATAAGAGAAACAGCCAAAAAGTATAACTGTTTATCCATCTCGTGTTCACATACAGATGGAAAAACTGCAGGGAGCTATTATCCTTGCTTGAGCGCTGTCCTCATAGGTGTAGCGCTGCCCTCCTTGCCGCGTTTGTATTCATTTTTAGTGCATTTTGAAAGTGAATGCACTGGGCCCTCAGCCGGATGCGTTGTTGTTACATGCTCAACTTGACCCCAGCAGCGCTTTAGTTCTGCGTGTCGCGCAGGCGACATCACCCGAAGCCCGGAGTAGCTAGCCAGGCGATAAACCACTAAACTCTCGGGTATATTATCAAAAATTGTAAACTATCAATTTGACTTGGTTTCGGTTTAATTTCAGCTTAAGCACTTGCTGTCTGTTTTCCTACTTTTTGAATAATGTGCATCACGGCGGATTAACGTTCTCATTTTCTGCTCTTCATGCTCGCGCAATAATCCCATCAGTTCGGCGAGGGGATTAGATGGTAATAAGGATTATAGGTGAGGATTATAGCTGAATGGGAAATGCACTCACTCACTCACTCACTCACTCACTCACTCACTCACTCACTCACTCACTCACTCACTCACTCACTCAATCACTCACTCACTCACTCACTCCTCACTCACTCACACTCACCTCACTCATCACTCACTCACTCACTCACTCACCTCACTCACTCACTCACTCACTCACTCACTCACTCACCACTCACTCCCTCACTCCTCACTCACCACTCACTCACTCACTCACTCACTCACTCACTCACTCACTCACTCACTCACCAGTGCTCGACTTCCCTCAGGTGTATAGGTGGCAGTGTGAGAGACGACATGAATGAAGGAATACGATAGTTGACCCTGACCAAATGAATAGAAAGAAAATACCGAAAGCTCTTGCTGCAGGAACGCACCAACGGTTCATCTCTCATCTCGGCCCGTTTATTTACGCAACACAGCTGAACCAAATAAACCAAGTAGAAGGCTTAGGGTCGGTATCCGCAAGATTTACTTTGCTATGTGCGTAAGCTTTGTGCTAAGCGGAGAAGCATATGAGCTCAGGCAATCGAGCAATATTTTTTTTTTTATTATTTTGAAAAAGACCGACCTTTATAGACTTGATGCAAGGACGTAGACAGCATCAGAGATGCTGATATCATCAGCAGTGAAGTAACTTTAACGCCTTTCTTTTTCACCTCTTTATACCCATGAGAGAATGATTATCCGTAATCTCTGCCTTGTACGTCTCGAGACAAATTTTTCGAACATCTTATGGTGAATCTTTGTTTACCTTTTCCTCAATTTTCTTCTAAAATACGTTCCAAGATGAGTCCATATATTCTGTACTGTTTAATATAGGCTCTCGGAACCATGACAAATGCTGCTAATTAATATTTTGACAGCACCGATATACACGCAAATTCTCGGTACGTCCTGTCTACTCACCTACATTTTCTTTTTCTCAACCTCGACGCATGGTAGTCTGGTCCCCTGTTCATCACAGGATCGTTCATTGACCATTGAAACCAAAACTCAGAGGGAAATCTAAGATCATTATTCCCTCAATATCGCCAGACCACAGAAGGTCGCCAATAAGGTTCGAGGATTCGGCCTTCGGTCAGGTTATAAGTTAGGTATACAGTTGCTTCTCTGGTGCGTCGGCGTTTCCTCAATTGAACCTGCGTCTCGAGTTGTCAACGCGCGCTTCAGCTACATTTAGAAACGTGCAACGATAAGGGACAAGAAAGGCGCGAAACGTGTCAACTCGCCCAGCAACAAGTCTTACTCACGTGTCATTCCGGCCGAGTAGTGCAACGTGCTCCAAGACCGAGTGAGGATGTCGCTAAAGCTGCCTTCAAGGACGCGACGACACTGATTATGTTAGCCGCGCACATTGTCGCCAACGCGCTTTCATGTACCGTATTCGTTTGCTCTTGTATTTGCCTGCGTGCTTCGTCCTTTTTCTATGACATCTCGGCCAGGAAAAAAAGCACAGAAAACGCGTCGTCGGTTCATTGCCAGGAGATAAATATGCAAGGGCAACGGCTCCTTGGCAGAGGAAAAGGGTGAAGGCGTAGATATTTCTTCCATAGCTTCAAACACAAGAATCTAAGGCTTCCCAGGGCAGACCATCGAGCATCCAGTATGCCACAGGTCCCCTGCTGAAATATTCGTGTCGATACACTTTGTCCCATTACGCTGTAACGTTTCTTTGTTTTGTAGCACGATTTACCTGTTGTATTAAAATGCAAATTATGTGTAACATATAGATCTTACAGGCATGCTTATCAAGCATGTGCGAGCGTAACTCTGAAGTAACTAACGTGCTGCAGTTGGGACCATCCCAACAGCTAAAAAGGGTGCAAGTATTCTTGATCTGAGGTAATAGATGTTGTGCACGGTATTGACTTCCAATGGATGGTTGATACAACCTAATAGAGCAGCCGTTGATACTACCTGTAGCGCGACCACGACACCGACGCTTAGCTCTTGCTGCTTTTTATTGTTATTTTTCAAGGAAACTTTCTGAGCGCCAGTCTTGACTAACTCGTCGATGTGGTCAGTCATAATACCTACTCTACCTCTATTGTAATTTGTTTTGTTGTTGTTGCAGACGCTAGCGTGTAATTTGGTAAGCATCCTGCTGCACACTCAATTGCACGACACTTCGACGGGTAATCGCACACCGCCTAATTCATCTGTTCCTCTCTTCGACTCAACTAGTAGAACACATGTTACTTCGCGCGCCTGACAGTAATTGAAGCGACCGCAAGAACTCCAGGTAATATCACACTTTTCAGTTTGAACGTAGCAACTTGCACACAAACCGGTACCTCACGAACCGACGCTACTTTACGTATTGTCAACAATAAATACATAAAGTGAAATGTACGTGATAACGAAATAACCGTTTTAGATGTTCACAGTTGCGGGCCACCCGCCTCATTTGTTTAGCGGCTACCGAAGAAAAGACGTTGGGAGCCTGGCCTCACAGCACATCAGCTCAGAAAGTCATACGAGCCCGTCTGCAGTTCTCGAAGACAGCTGAATTGAGTCAGTGCCTGTAGATACGCTGTACTAAGCGTGTATGTGGTGTGCTGTGTACACTCACGTTTTCTCTCTTTCTCTCTCTCTCTCACTCCTTCATTCCTCTCCCCCCGTGTAGTGTAACGAACTGGACAGTCTAGTTAACCTCCGCCTTTCCCTCCCTTCCTCCACCCCCCCCCCCTTCTCTTTCTGCGATGTTGATCTGCTAAGAACGAGCTATAGACACTTGTTGGATACTTGGCCATGGCGATCGCGTTTCGATGTGGACTTAATGCAAAAAATAGTAATAAAAAACGCCCGTGTGCTTATATTGAGGCGCACGTTAAGAAACCCCAGGTGTTCAGAACTACACCCGGTACCCCACTACGGCGTACCTCAACATCATATTGCGGTTTCGGCTCGTAAAACCCCACAGTTCAATCCGGTGCGGGCCCTTCGCTTTCACGTGCGGCCGAGAGAGTAAGGTGGGCTGCATCCGGACGGGCGTTTCATTCATCTAGCTTCTCGTGCTCTACTCTCTATGTCCGGTCGCTCGGAAACTAGCACCGCGATTCCTTGTGTCAACGCTTGCGCAATTCGAACAACGGTGTTCGCGAGCTTCTGGCCTCCGTCTGGGCGCGTGCCAAACGCACTGGGAACGTCGAACTAAGAGGAGCGAACGCCGTTGTAAACCCGATATTTTTTTTGTTATTCGTTTATCTATAACTTTTCTTTCTCCTGTTTTTTTTTTTTCAGAACGCCCGTGGAATTCAAGCTAAGTGGAATTCAGCCCACGCGTGCTCCGCGAGCCTTTTTTGCGGCGCTTCGCCGCATAACCGGTTGTCAGCTAACGCATCAGGAGAGCGGATAGCGACAGGAATTCCGGGCGTACTGGGGTTCTTTTTTTATTTGTTTATTTATTCTCTTTTTGTTTCTGTGCCCGTTGTAGTAAGGACGTTAATTTTCCTCAAGCACTTGGAGGGACGATTTATGGCGGGCATTACGCCTGTCAAGCGCAACTTTTTTATACGTTTTTTTTGTCTACCAGATGTTTTATCATTGGCAGAATTTCAAGATGTCGCCTGTGGCAGTTAGTACGACTGGAACCCTTGATCCATGTAAGTTATTCTTAGAGTCAGACCGGATAAGTCAAACTGAAGAATAAAGTAATCAACAAGATTTTATTAAAGAATACTGCACATTTGAATAAATTACTTTAAGATACATGTTGCTATTCGCGAATGGAAGCTAGCGACTCCTCAAGGCCACCCGCTTTTCTAACTGAATATCGAAACTTGGAGCTTACCCGCCACGGTGCTACACTGGTTATGATGATCGACTGGTGACACAAAGGTCGCGGAATCGAATCCTGGTTGCGACGGCCACATTTCTTCGGAGGCGAAATGTTGGAGGCCCATGTGCTTACATTTAGGTGCACGTTAAAGAGCTCCAGGTGGTCGAAATTCCCGGACACCTCCACTACGGCGCCTCTCATATTCATATAGTGGTTTTGGGACGTAAAACCCCGACAGTTATTAATCAACCTAGAAGCTATTTTGAGGTGAGCATCGCCAAAGTTTCAGCAAAAATGTGCTTTTGTGCTTTCGTTCTACTGAGCTTTTTCTAACAAAACGCCTTTTTTTTGTGGAATTGCACGAGAGAAGTAGCTGGAACACAAGTAGAGCTTCGTCACACTATTTGATAACGCCCACTTAGAAACATGTGTCGTCATCGAAACTTGTTCTCAGTGGACTCGCCTTGCGAACTCACCGCCTCCGATTCGTGAATCGCGAAGCCTGCCCTAACGTAATTACTCACATATTAATTAGTCATGTATCAGCAATAACACGATTGTGCGTCTCCATTTCGTGCACAACTAAATGTCAGTACATTTGAGTGATTTGGTTGAAACAATAGAATTGTGCAGTTTGGAGCTGACAAATTTACAAAGTTACTTACGAAATCCTTTAAACATTAATCAAAGCGTGCACCCTACATCTAGGCCTCCCAGAACAGGGATGCATAAGCAAATTGGCATAAAGCTTGCTAGTTTAACGTAAACATTGCGGGCAAAGCTGAAGAACTGAGTACCGAAGCCATAAAGTGTGAAACCGTTTGCGCGCAGTGGCACCGTGACTCAATTGTGTGTACCTTTAATTTACTATGAGTACGTACTCTTGAAAGCAAATATAGCGATGAAATGAGGCAAGGGACAAATCACAGTAGGCCAACGCATGATCTTATCATGCTCAACATGTTTTAATGGATCTGAATTGCATATCTGCAAATATTTGTAATCATTAATTAATCTTTGTCATCGTAACGTACGACTCAGTTCTGCCTCTTGAAAAAAAAAAAAAAGGATAAAGGAAGGAAGGAACAGGAGAGAGAGAAAAGGCAGGCATGTTAACCAGTCTAGAAAAAAAACTGGTAGGCTACCCCACACTAGGGAAATGCATAAATAGGGGAGTTTCAATGTTATAGGTAGGTAGGGAGAAAGAGGGAGAGGGAGTGCACACACGCACAGTGTCGCACTCCTCACAGTCGTATATCGCCAAGTTAGTTGTTCGGACACGGATGCCAATGTTTTCAAAACACGCATTAGGGGTAATAATAACAACCGACAAAAAAAAACAAAAAAATGTGATGCTGTTGAAAATGAACCGTTACCATCTTACCTGATCAGAAATCATAATAAGTACGACTTCAGCGGTACTCGGATGATTATCGTGCCACGATAGCGCCTCTGATCTGTTGCTTTATTTTATTATGTTTGTCTAATCGCTGTGGCTTCAAGGACTACATAAGTTAAGAAGGGCCGTCAAACTGATTTTTTTATGTCTGCACCGTCTAGTGGGTGAGAAGTAATGGAGTTCTGTAATTTACGACAACATACCAATATCAAACGGTCCTCGTGTCATATGTAAGTATGTTCTTCTCACGTCCACGGGCGAGGTAGTCTTTTGTTTGTTTGTTCTTGTTTTCTTGTTTGTTTTTGTATTTTTGCGCATTTCGTTCCTTTGCCACGTGACTAGCACTATCGTCGCATTTCATTTCTTGACGTCTCTCGCTCGGTTTACCGCCGTAATTTGGCGCCGTTTGCTTTAGTACTTTTTTTCCCCGTTTTTCAGGCCGTTGCGGACTTAAGGAAAACTATACAACATCGGGCGTAATGCGATAGCGCCTCGAACATTCCACAGTGGTGCGGCGAATAGATTTCTTCACGTGTGCTTCTAGAATGAAATACAATATGCTGAAAAATAAAGGACACCTTGGTGTTTGCTTCGACGAAAGCCCCTGCGCGGCCCATCGCTAAACCTAAACATGAGAGAGAGAATTGGGGAATGCCAATGTCAACTTCATCTTACTCTGTTTGAAACTTTCGCACAGAAGTAATACTTTCTGAGTAAATGAGTTTGAGCTGCCGCGAGATGACACTTGGTTCACAGTTTTTTGTTGATCTGATAGACAAGTTGAAAAAAAGTTCAGGAGCCCTTTCCCTATGGGGAAAATTGGGGCAAGCGAAGCTTTGCGTGTGAGTGCCTGACCTACTACTTTTTCTTTCTTTCTTTCTTTCTTTCTTTCTTTCTTTCTTTCTTTCTTTCTTTCTTTCTTTCTTTCTTTCTTTCTTTCTTTCGCATTGCACAATGTTCCCTCTTAAGTGTTTCACTCCTCCATGCGGGGAACTGGACCTTCATCCACGTGCTTAGCAGCGCAACACTACAGTTGCCACAGGCAACGATGACGGTGAGCATATCCAAGCAACGATGACGGTGAGCATATCCAGGCAACGATGACGGGGATCATATCCAGGCAACGATGACGGTGAGCATATCCAGGCAACGATTACGGTGAGTTCATACCCAGGCAACAATGAAGTGTTCAGCGTGAAATTAAAAGTCACCTCGATAAAGATCAGATTGCCATGTCATAAACGGCTACTCGCCGACAAGCCCACGATCGAGAGAGCATCAATTATTCGAAAACGGCGCATGCGAATACGCATTTGACCGGAGCACTTCGAATATCGTATTTGTGTACGCTCGCCGGCACCGGGTTTTTCGTGTACGACGCCACCACTAAAATCTGTGAGTTATAAAAGCTTCGCTTAAGAGAATATACAGAGATGGGTTCATTATAGAGATTAATGTACTGACAGTTTTTGCACAATTGAAGATTTTGAAGATGTTAACATAGTCATAATCGATCGCTGAAGAGGAAAAAATGGGTTGTCTTACGTATACGTTTCGCGGAGGGAATAGCTGTGATTAGCAACATGGCTTGCGCAGCAGTTGTCATTCTTAGCCTTCTGTTCACAAATACGCTAATTCACCTTGATGCAGGTAATGTTCACGCTTAGACTTGAATCTTGTAACCAGTATTCATGAAGAGCACTTAAAAAGAAAGTGTGAAACCCTGATTTTAAGTATTTTTGCAGCAGTAGCCGCGTGGAACCTGTTCAGAATCGCCGTGGTAGCGCAGTGGATACTATACATGGTTGTGCTCCTTTACCTGAGGTTGCGAGATCGATACCGGGCCCCACCGACCTCTTTTCTGTCATGGTGAAGTGGCAAAAACGCTCGTATCCTTATATCTATATACCCGCTTAAGGAATTCAGGGTTTATCGAAATTGATCCAGAGAGAGAGAGTAAACTTCATTTCAAAGTGAGAGCCCGTGGTTAATCCCGGGTAGCCCTCTTGGAGAGCCCCACTCGCCGCAGTGGCTGGCTGGGCCTGGTCTAGGGTCACCAAATGGCTCCCCAGTGCCCGCTCGGAAAGGCGTGCCTCCCGAGACCACGTTGTGAGTGTTTGTCGAGAATGCACCAACCTTAGATACGGCATGGGCTGGCCGCTCTGTACATTCGTAAGTCATGTGTGTAAGTCTGGCTGTGTGGTGACTACACCAGAGCCATATCCCTGTTGTGTATACCTGTGGAAAAATCGCGTGTAGTCTTGAAATGTGTGGGTATGTGTTCGTTTGGAGGCGGCGCCAGTCCCTGGCTTGCTGGCTGCTTAAGTTGGGATGCGGAGGGGCAAACTTCCGTCTCGTAAGACGTTGGTTTTCCGATATCTTCCTGCTTGTTATGTTTTGTTCTTCATTGTGGCCTATGAGGTGCCCTGAGGAGGGTCCTGCAGTCTCGGCCAGTAAGTGCGCGAGCTACGCAGTTTGCCTCCTCGTTCCCCCTCAAGCCCGCATGCCTTGGGCACCAAGCGACGCCATGCATCTCCGTCAGCGTGGGCCCCAAAATGTCGACCCTGCCATACATGGCATCTCCCATATGCTGCGACTGGCTTTGGGTCATTAATTTTCATAATTCTATTTCAGTGTAAAGTGTTCAGAACGCACCGCGTTCAGTGGCGTAGGCAGAAAATTTTTTTCGGGGGGTGGGGGGGGCACCTCCTTTTTCGGACATTGGGTCTGGACAGACAAGTGGGGTCGAGTGTCATTTTGGGCTTTGTATCGCATGAGAATTTTTTTTTTTTTTGGGGGGGGGGGTGGGCTACGCCAGACTCAGAGGCTACGCCACCGACCGCGTTTAATTCTCAGCATACCATTATTAAGGCGAAAGCCTCGAATGCTTAATCGAACGCGAAAAGTGACCTTGAATTTCAACACGAGTGATGCAGAAGATCATCATCATGCGATGACGTCACAGACCCCCCAAAATTGTGGCGCCATCATAACACCATTATGACGTCATGTAACGTGACGTCACGCGATTGCGTCATCGCATGACATCCTCTCTTAGTCAAAGGTGGGCCGAAGGCAGTGCAAAACTACTTTGGGTGCAGATAGCAATCAGGAGGGTGGGGGGTTGTTGAGGGTAAATACGATCGATTGAGAAGAAGATGATGGCTTTCGCCTTCGATTCGTCTTAGGCAATTGCATAAGGGACCATATAAGTTTTATCACTTCAAAGTGCAACACATTTTTATTATTATTATTATTATTTTGTGAAAGGTCAAGTGGAACATAGGAAAGTGGGCGCGCTTGCGAGAGATGCAAGCTTAGAGCCATCTCTTGTCGTGTCTGAAAAGCTATACATCCTCCCAAAGGCAGGTTGAATGTCAGGCGATTACGCTTGCCACTATTTTTGCTGCCCTTTAGTCTTAATTGGAGTTAGTTTAACACTTAGCAGATCATCTGTCCGTGCACTTTCAATGAACTCATTTTAGGCTTCGCTACAACTGTATCGTATAACCTGTCATCACGACGCCCATCGGCCCCTGATTACTCCCCTGGAAAATGCTTCGTACACGAAGCAATCAATGCTGTTGGTTTCTCAACGTGCATTGTTGAGAAATATAACCCATACCCCACGCAAAGACCTTACTCGTACAGAGGTCTTTTTCCGAAACGATCCAGCGACAGATTTAAGGTTGTCATTTCTTTGCTGACGCGAATGTGTTCCCAACGAAAACTGAAACTACGAAGACATCATACAGAAACAAGACCGTACACGCCCACGCTTTCATTTACACCAGTTTTCTCTTTAATCAGTTCGCATTACATGTCATCATTTCATATATCGACCGGAAATATTACTCTCCTGGCTAGCGCTTCATTTAAAAATCGAGAATCAAGGGGCGTTGTTCTCGGAATGAAGTTACACTTGCCTGGAAGTAACGAGGTTCCACCATCCATTTTTGTTCATCATTATTGATTTTTATCCTTGTTTTCATAGCGGCGAGGGGCCGTCCGTAATGAGGTCATGACCCTCGGCGCTAGCTTCTGTTTCATTCTCCCAAGCATATTGTTTAAAAAAAAGAAAAAGAATGGCAGCTCGCGCAACAAATTTCATCTTCACAGCTCGGCACATTGACCTCACGCATATCAAGGTCAGGGTTGAGTAGTGTCTCTTACTTTTGTGTATTTTACTTTTGGTACTGAAAATATGATTTGCTTCATTTTGCGGATCATATTTTATGTCTAATAATGCATATAGGTATTTTTCTTCGACTAGGACACGACATCGACTTTCATTATCTCCCAGCTTGCATTTGCTAGAACTAACTAACTAACTAACTAACTAACTAACTAACTAACTAACTAACTAACTAACTAACTAACTAACTAACTAACTAACTAACTAACTAACTAACTAACTAACTAACTAACTAACTAACTAACTAACTAACTAACTAACTAACTAACTAACTAACGCAAACGTTGAATCTTTATACTATGGTCTGTATATTTCGGATTCGCAATGATGTGTATTTGTTCACAAAGAAAACTGCGGTTTGGTTGAGGTGTTCATACGACGCCAATAAAACTTCGTCGCGCTCAGCCGTGATCCAATTCCGCACCTCCTCATTCTACACAACCCTTTCTTTCTTTCTTTCTTTCTTTCTTTCTTTCTTTCTTTCTTTCTTTCTTTCTTTCTTTCTTTCTTTCTTTCTTTCTTTCTTTCTTTCTTTCTTTCTTTCTTTCTTTCTTTCTTTCTTTCTTTCTTTCTTTCTTTCTTTCTTTCTTTCGAGTACTTCGAATCTTTGAAGTGGATTGGAGTAGGCAGTTCCTTGTACGATAAAGTCTTTCGGTTCATATTAGAAAATTTCGTGCTCTTCAGCGTCAGCGTTGTTGCAGATACTTCATCGCAACGACAACGCAATCTTCGCGACCTCACGCCACCGTATACACAAGGAACGGAGAGGGTTATCTCCTTAAACAATCATCCCGAACGCAGACAAAGCTCTTTTCCATTGCCCTCGTTTCCTTGAGCCTTGCCTTTGTGGTGCCGATTTGTCGGCGTGGTAGCGTCTCACGCGGAGCAGTCAAAGCTCCGTATTGTGGCGAAGTGACGTTGCTCTAAGGCCATTGCTCCTTCTCTAAGGTGAAGTGAGAAGCCAGATACGGACCACTTCGCGTATACAAGTTTAGGTGTGCTTCTAGATAAACGCCGGTGCCACCAATATATATTGGCTGTGGTGCAACCTCCGGGACGTATGCTTTTCGATGTGTGCTCAATTCTCTTACGCCATTTCTCGCTTTGTTTGACGGCCAGTCCGCATGCTGATCATTTTGTGCCTATTTTGTGTATATCAGGATACCAATGAGCTTTTCAGACGACATCTTAATAACTGGGGTCTTGAGTGCCAAAACCACGATATGATGATCAGGCACGCCATAGTGGCGGGGCTCCGGAAAATTCGACCATCTGTTGTTCTTTAATGTGCACTAACATCGCACAGTACACAAGACAGTGGCATTCGGCATCCTTCGAAATGCGACCGCAGCGGCCGCGATCGAACTCGCGACCTTCGGGTCCGCGGCTGAGCACCGTGACCACAGTACTACCGAAATGGACTCGGGTGACATCTTAACGCATAGAGAATGACACAACAAGCGCGGATTTTCCTTTTGCCACGATGCTTCTCTTGAGTGTCTACATTTCACGTTTTTATTTTAGAATAAGAAAGAAATAAGTCGGTGACGTCAGAAAACAGCGAACGAAATTAGACAGTTTGCGCAAGCGAGCGCAGAAAACGTTGGCGACGGTCTTGGCAGAAAAACGTCGCTGATAGCGTAGCACTTCGGCGAAATCTGTGGCAGCTGTGGAACATGGCGTCGAATAGAGCACACTACTAAGCTCTTTGCTGGTATACACCACTCAGAAGATAAAGCGTGAGAAAAACACATTGTCGCCGTTCCTGCTTGCACGAAGTCGAGCAACGGCGTGCGTCAACTCCAGGGAATGAAAAGACGGAAGACGGCAAAAAAGAAAAAAAGTAGAAAATAAGACGCTTTGATCATCCCTCGAGTGGACAATCTTTACCGGCCAGCACCGCGCGAAAGATCGCCTCCTTCTCATCTGGCCTGGCTGACGTCCAGACGCCCCAGTGGCCGTTCCCCTTAACTTACCCTCTACCGGTCTGCGAGGGTCGCTCAAGGGCAGCAGAGACCTCAGCCCGCGAAGAAAAAGCGCCTGATGAAAGTTCATTACGTTGTGACGTCATACATGCTCATTCATGAGATTACGAAACAGCGCATCTAAGCGTATACGCCTGAAGTTCGATCTTTACTGATGAGGTCGCTACGTACAAAAAACTTGTTAAATAGCGATGTTTAATACTATTTTTAACGAAAGAGAACCGTCCTTTTAGCAAACATTAATCAAAGTCTGCAGGTACATTGTGGTGAACGAATGATGTCATGGCCACGTTTGTGTGCGCGTTATCGACATCTGAAAGGCCGCAGGAATTAGCACTTGAAGCATAACTTCCATTCATTTTGAGATACCGCAGCCAGTCAGGTCTATCGCAGGGTAGTTGGCGCACTATTCATGTCCCTTCTGATAGCGAAATGCATTCCTGTGCTGAATTCTTCAGTGACTGGAGTGAGTTGAGTGACTAGATTCCTACCGCTTGATTCTACTCCTCTCTTATCACATCACGATAAGACAAAGAAGGTACAGCGCCATTCGAACAACTTACTGCTATGAAAGAACAGAATTTAAATAATGAATGCATTATTATACCAAAGTACGAGACTTCTTGGCGAAACGAACAACTGTACGTCACGTCCACTTATGTAGTGTGCGTGACGGCGAAATGTACACTTCGAGTACGTCCAAAATTGAATGTTTGTGTCAGCTTGTATCTCCACCGCAGCGAAGTTCGGGAGCCGACCTTGAACTAAATATGTGCATTCTGTTACTGTGCTTGCAATGCCCCGTTATTCCATATCTTAGAAATTATTCGTTTCTCTGCTCCCGCATTGAGCGATAACAGACACAGTTACCGAGAAACATTGCATAAGCAGACTTTCAGCAGACTTTCAGCAGACCGTCATAAGCAGACTTTGACAAAAGGAAGATGCTTTCTGCTGCAAGAGTCAGGGGGGGGGGGGGGGGGCGTCAGTAGCTCAGTGACATTATTTGGAAAAAGATAGTGATGGATAATCAAGTAGCTGCACTATCAATCAGCTCATAAAGAGGCACAGCGTATGCACTTCTGTGGTGGCCACACTCTCTCTTCCGAAGAAGGGTTTCATATCCCTTCATTCTCTTCGAATATTCAACACCATCTAATAAGCTTCCCGCGGTGCCTCAGTGGTTACGGTGCTCGGCTGCTGACCTGAAAGACGTGGGTTTGACCCCGGCCGCGACGGTCGCATTTAGATGAAGGCAAAATGCTAGAGGCCCGCGTATGGTGCGATTTCAGACATTACCCGTAGACTCTTAAAAAATTTTACAAAAGGTGGTAGTACTTGCTAACTTCGAGTACAGTGGCGTAGCCAGAAACTTTTTTCGGGAGTGGGAAAGGGGGGGGGGTGAAGCACACTGTGCATGCGTTTGTATGTGGGCGTGTATATATACACATGCAAAACTGAATAATTCAGGGGGGGGGGGGGTTCACCCCCCTCCCATCCGGGTTACGCCAGTGTTCGCTTACCAACTTGTCCATGTTACAAACCAAACCGTCAGTACCATCTGTTGCAAAAGTATTCTACAATCCTGTATTACTCCACACCCTTCGTTAGTTTCATAGTTGCCATTACAACGTGTTGGCACTTATTCTCTCTGTGTGTGTCCGCAGTTTCCTGTTTTCAACGAGCAAATGTGAAGCACAAACGTGCGTTTCCTAGGCACCTGCAACATGCGTCATAACGACTCCGTGGCCTTCGCTTATCGCACTACACACGTGTCTTCGCTTAAGGCGCTTGCCCGTCAGTCTTATTTTTTGGGGGAGGCCAAAATCGCACCTTTCAGGGTATCGCACTGCTTCTGACGCCTCTCATTTCCTCGTGCTTTCTCGTATCTTCGTGTCGTTCAGATATAAAAACTAGGAGTAAAACGTGGGATGATTGGCGCCAAGGCACAGACGCACAACGTGGCCGGGCACCGAGCGTGTTGGAAAATTCCCGCGGCGAGATGAATGGGAGGCGGTGTGGAGACGCGAGATAAGATAGCGACGCGCGGAAGAGGCGATGGAGTCTGATGACTTTATTTATAGACGCGTCGGGATGGCGCACACGCGAAGGCGTGTGCGGCCCAGCCTTGTGACGTCACGCTTCCTTGAAAGTCCTGGACATGTAAAAAAAAAAAAAAAGATTACGAGTTATACACGGCCGCGTTGAAGCGGCGGCAAAGGCGGGACTCTATGAACTTCGTTATTTTGTGCATGTCTGCACCCAACTCCCCCTTCACTTTAGGTGAGTTAAGGCAAAGGTCAGGTCAGCTAGAGATTAGCGGAGATTCATCCTGACATCGCACTGAACGTACATTATCGACGCCTTAGTTGGTTTGTCGGTTTAAAACATTTTCTCGTTTAACTTGGTTTTTAACTGCTTTTTAACTCAAGGTCATCTCTATCGAAACTCGGCCGCACTGCAGCTTGAAGTCATGCAGCTTCTCGATTTTGTTTGAGCTAAACTTCTTTGAAGGTAGGCTTACGACTGCTGATGTGAAGCTGACCTTGGACGCATGCTCATGCTTATAGCTTGTCCTCTGCATCCTGGGCAACTTCAATACGCTTTTAACGAAGGTTCAGGGGAGTTTTTTTTTGCTGGGTTGTAAAGAGAACAGTTGTTTAACTTGTGCCATTAAATTACGCTGCTGAAATACCAATAACTATATTCTCATCTCCCTACCGTACCATCGTCATTCATCACTCTTTCGCTCCCCTGTCCCCCCTCCCCAGTGTAGAGTAGCAGGCCAGAGCAAACTATAGCTCAGGCCGACCTCTCTGCCTTTCCGTAAATAAATTCTCTCTCTCTATAACGCAGCCGCTAAAGCTAGAAAAGACATGATTGAGACGGTATTAACTGGTGCCGGCGCGCTTTGAAGTTAGTCTACTTCGACGGCTGCTTCGGTGCTATATGAGTTCAAGCGGTCTCGGGCAGTGCGTTACGTCGACACCTCAAGTACACCGTGCGTGCATTTCGTTTAGCGTAAGCATACCGACTCAGCTCGGGAAAGTGTACCTCCGAAACGTAGACATTTGCATATAAATTAAAGTTATAACCTGAGTGGTTCATAAACACAACTGCTGCACGAGCTTACACGTTGCGTAGCGCGAAAATAAACTGAATTGTACGCGTTGATGTGAGTTGAATAGCAGTTAAACAAGCGCTTCAGTGAAGCTTTGCTTCGCATTGACTGCAGCACGTGCCTTTGATCTGCTCAATTTTTATTCTGGTAACATCTTCTCTACACGCGGCGAAGTTATATAAGGCAATACGGTGCAAAATGTCCTCGCCGAGGCGTTGGACTGGATAACCAGAGAAAGGCTTACAACAGCCTGCACGGCTGCCTTGCGTTGGGATTCTTGGCACGGCCGGTTCTGTTCGCACAGCGCGCTGTGTTAAGCAACATTTGTACTGCGATTATGCGCCATTATCACATCGTCATGCTCTACAGAGTGCCCGGATAGACGTTTCATATTTGGCACTCAGCGTATATATTACTAAGAATAACCGAAGCACGCTTTTTCAAGGGGATTCGCTTTTCCTCCTTCGCTTGCACGTACGGGGAAAATGTACCAGAAGAACCTCAAGATTAAAGTGGGACCGGCGCTGATGAAGATTAGGCCGCACGTGGTTGCGTTAATAAGTGCAATAAAATGCGCTAACATGTTTCTTTTGGCCAGGGCTCAGTTTAGTGCGCTTTCTTACTGCAAGAGAAAGCGTACGGATAAAGAAAAAAAAAGCAAACGAATAAAATGCACTGAGAAGACGCAAGTGAAGTGGTAATACTCCAAAAAAATGCAGCTTCGTACTGTCCTCCGCCTTGCCACTTGATGCATGTACGACGCGAATACAGACTTACCGTAACAACCTCACGTTCAACGCTCGTACGTCACTGGATGAAGCCGCCGTGGAAAAATTTGTCCCTTATCTCATAAGGGACACTCCCCTTAGTATTCCTGTTTTTTTGTTTTTTTTTTGGGGGGGGGAGGGGGAGGAATGATGATCTGAACATGTTTGCGTACTCATTTACATAGACTGCAGGTAATGACGTTGTTTTTTGAGGCGGGGATGCGTAAAGTTTACTGTCGGAAGAGGTCTGTTATCAGGTTGCCTAAATAGCTTACGTAGGCGTTGTTCGCGAAAATAGCCGAGCGAGTACGTAATCACAGACTGCGAAGCTGAGCTGCCTCAACTCGTTCAGTGCAAAAAGACTCGCTTCTGGCGCAAAGCCTCTCACCGGAATCTTACGTTCGTAGAAGAGATGTCGCTGCACCACTCAGAGAAGATTGTATGTACAGCTGGTGCATACGTGGGCGCCGCAACCTTGGACTGTTAAACGAAGTTTTTTTTTTTGTATATTGCGACATGAACTAATAATGTCATGAAACGTTGACTGCTCCCACCCAACCGTTTTCATGCGTATGCGTCTAACGTAGCATTGTTTGTGAAGATGTTAAATATATAAAAGAACGGCAAAGCTACAGCCCAATATGGCGGATAGATAGATAGATAGATAGATAGATAGATAGATAGATAGATAGATAGATAGATAGATAGATAGATAGATAGATAGATAGATAGATAGATAGATAGATAGATAGATAGATAGATAGATAGATAGATAGATAGATAGATAGATAGATAGATAGATAGATAGATAGATAGATAGATAGATAAAGACGTAATATGTGGCCAAATCGTGCGCGAGCTCCCGTACGGCACAACAAGGCGTTCCTACCGCCATTAAAAGTTGGCAAGGCCGTAAACTTATGAAATTAACTGTAGTTAGCTGTTCGGGAGCAAATTAATGCTTAATGTCACTATCCACCGGACAGCCTGTTTGCAAAGCTCCATGTCAGTCATATTTAGAGGAAACGCAAAGTTTTATCCCTCCAACATTGCAGATTTCCGCAGAATTGCCCTGCTCAATAGCCCATAGTTATTAACTCAGTCGCTGGTCTACAGGTGGTCTGCGGTTAACTAAAGGTTAAGTAAAATGCCGAATCAGCGCAAACGTTCTAATATGAGCCTGTGCGTGAATGGGACAATTGATAACCAACCCGTTTGTAGCATGAAGCCTTGTGGCTTCGTGCCGCAAACGAGTGGTTGTCAATTATTCATTTCATAATCCTTCCGCCACCTTGCGGGATTCCGCAGAACTCATTTTGCAAGAGCGTGTGCGTATTTCATTCGTATCATTGGGCTGCAACGTCCCGGTGCTTTAACTTAACACGTAGTTTGACCGCTGGTCTGAATTCGTTAAATAGGTCGGTTCATCGACTTTCGAAACCCTTCTCCGCCTTGCTCCCAAAGCTCGCTGTCCCAATTTTCGAGCGCATCTCCATAAGTGTCCTAGAAGGAGAGAGAGAGGGGGGGGGGGAGGGGGGACGCGCAACGCTGTGGTGTTGATACAGATACGGTCCTTGTCGCCACCCTTATTGCTGGGCGCGGCCAGAGGTGCCACACAGCGTCGGCGTCGACGCGCCGGGAAGTCGAGGCGGGACTTTTCCAGTCTCCAACTACAGGCGTGTGTCTATGGTTACTAGAGTCCCGCAAGCCAACGTCCGCGGCGTTGCTGTGCGGTCATGAGTGGAACAGTAGAAGCGGCGCAAGCTTTACAACCGCCAGCCCTCTCCACTTCCCGCTGCTAGGTGCAGTGACTATACATAGCGTTCATAACGACGCCGACAAGTTATAAGCAACAAAAATGGCGAGTATAGGACAAAGCGGGAGTGGAGAGGATGTTCGGCATATAGAGAAGGGGGTTGGGCCGGTACTTTTCCGCGCCGGAGTCTCATACGCCGCCTCCCCCCTCCCGCAGTGTGGGGTAACGCGATACAACGCTTCGGCACTGGCTCGCCAGACTGAATGGGTCCATTTCCATCGGTCTGCGGGCGCCGATTTCCTATCGCCGAGAAATGCAGCGCTTCCCCGTTCGCTCATCCTGAAACACGAAGAATGTAAGATTGTACGGAAAATAAGAAAGAGACAAAGGGGGGAGCATTGTGTTACGTCTTTTCTTTCTTTTTAATGGATTTTCCCATTGACTGCAATGAGAAGTAGGGGTGGGAGGGGCGGTTCTGGAGCGGCGCGAGGATTTTTTCCCTGTGTGTGTGTGGGGGGGGGGGGGGGGGGGGGGGGGGGAGTCACTCGCAAGCATAGGTCGGCAAAAAAAAAAAGCTAGAGCTCACTCAGACCAACTCAGACTCACTCAAGAAGTATAGTTTGTGCTTAGGGCTCACTCGGATTCGCACTCACCAAAGGTTTCCTCAGCCGGGCTCACTCGGACTCAAGCTCACCAGAATGTTGGTCACCCGAACTCACTCAGACTCAGGCTCATGGCTCCATCTGAGTCTGAGTGAGTCTGGTGAGTTGGCTCATGAGTCTGTTAGCGTATAATTAGTTATTAACACCTATATCTCACATAATCGGTGTCCTTCGTGGCGCCTTTTGATCTCGTACTTTCAAATACGAGTTATCAGTGGTTTCAATCCAGTAAGGACATTTTTATTGAAAGACATGACTCACACGAGGTATTTTAATCAAGAACTTCCCGAGTAAGAGTTTTCGGGTAGGGAAAAAAGGTAAACCCTCACCCCCCTCCCACCGCCAGCCTCCGTAGCTCGATAAGTATTGAGCTGGCATATGAATGCTAATGCATTGAACTACGTGTGAGTAGACGTGAGCATAAACGTGAGCCAACATAAGGCTGATAGCAAAGCTCAACTTGAGTAGATAGGACCACACGTCCGCAAAAGAAGTGGAGCTCACTCAGCCTCACTCAAGAAATATTGTTTCCGCTTTGGACTCCTCGGACTCAGACTGACCAAAATTTTCCTCAACCGCACTCACTCTGACTCATACTCACTAAAATTTTGCTGAAGCGGACTCACTCGGGCTCAAACTCACGAAAACGTTACTAACCCGGGTTCACTCAGACTCAGATTCACAGCTGGATCTGAGTCTGTGGGAGTCTGAGTGAGTCGACTCACGAGTGAGTTTGCCGACCTATGCCCGCAAGTGAGTCGCTTCGGTGGGGCGTGGGTCGTGGGGGGGGGGGGGGGGGGAGGCAAAAGTTGTGGAAGAGACGGCTGCCCTCTTTCCCCCCTAATACCTTTCTGGCACCGTCCCTGAGACGGTTATTGTTTGTTAATGGATGTAGCACTTTGTCATTCGCAACAAGGCACCTGACCCACCAAGCTTCTTGTTGAACTAAGTGAAGTACGGCTCTTAGGGGCAAAATTAAGTGAAAACGTTTTATAATTTTCGCAAACACCAACTGTGTGTGCGTGCGCGTCATGGTGACGGCAATCGAACCTCCGCCCTCGAACTTAGCTTCTCTACACGTTACCTGCTAAGCACAATGGCGGTATAGTGCTTAAAAGAAGATCGTCGTTGGGCTTTGGCCAAACTGTTCTGCCGTCAAATGTTCTAGGAACTTTCGTGACGTAGTTTCTACTTAAGAGTTCGATAAGACTTAGAGGTCTTGTATCCACTATAGGCGCCACTAGAATAAGATAGGGATAATGTGGCAAAACAGTCCACATCCATTTATCTTGTACGCTTCCAAGCCTATGTTTTGTTTTCTTTTTCTTTCTTTGACAGATATGTATATGTTAGCACTCGGAAACTCCCCCGTTTAATCTTCTCGGCTGGATACCGACTATGAATGATGAAATGGCGACGGTAAACTTCAGGAGGAAAATGGCAAGCCTTTCGTTTGTTTTGCCAGTCGCGTCCGCTTAACGCTTAGCCTGTTGTCGCGATTACACGAACACATCCACTTTGGGCTCATAAGTTAAAACGGCAGGCTTGGGACATTCCGAATGTGACGACTGCCACTATGGATGGTATCAGTATCAGAATTTCTCTCTCTGGAGGGAGAGAAAACCTGATGATGTACCGTCACGTGTAGTGATTCAGCAAAAACTCTTAACCAGCCGCTTTCCTATCTTCCCCGTTACCCGTATTCGTCCGTTTTTTGGCTGGATATATATTTCCTTAATGTAACGAACCAACTAGCCCAACAACGTGTCACACGCGACGGAATTTTCGCCATATCTGACTCTGCGCATGCGTGGTGCTTCCATTGGGGGTGAAAACTTGCAAGGAACTCGTACGTGTATGCACATTAAGTTGCACGAAGCGGCGTTACAATGCCTCCAACGCCGACGATTTTACAGAATGTTATAAGGTGACAGGTGCTTCACTTGCGAAGCCGGAGTTTGTTCAGCGCTAAAACGTACGATCATAATGCACTGTTACGTAATAAATACCTATTCAAGTTATTTCTTTTTTTTTAATGTGTTCTCGAGTCTCGTCAAGTGTACCAAGTGCTATGAAAACAATTTTACACCTTCTTACTGCGAATCGAATGCTTTACTTCGGGCATAAGAAAAGAAAAAAAAAAGAAACATCTGACTGTAAGATAATATATAAATAGGTCGGGTTCCACGCGACTAATTTTGAAACTGCCTGCCTATCTCATAGTGTACTTGGCACAGCGCAGTGTTTGTCGACGAGCGTGACTGCACTACTTTTTTTAGCCTGAGCGTCAACACGAAAACAACCCGTTCTCGCAACATTGTCGCTGTATTGAATATAAGCCAACATGTAAAGAACAAATGTCCTGAATGAATGAAGCTTACGTGTATAAACTTGTGCAAATGCCCCAATTGGTTTATGTATGCAAATGAAGAAGGAGAGAAAAAGAATGAAACCGTGTTTTATGGTTGCGTCTTCTTTTTTCGTTCGGAACGATAGTGACCCTGGAAAACTCAATCCACTGGTACATAGAAAAACATTAGCTTTCGAGAATATTCCCTTAAGCCGAAAGCCTGACGTAACTCATCACTCTCGAAAAGTGACCGTCGGCTTCAACACGAGTCGTGCAGAAATCATCACGTTATGATGATTTGGGTGGTTTGTGACGTCATCCTGACGTTCGGGCGGCCTGGGACGTCATTCTGACGTCACAGGCCGCCCGAATTTCTGACATCATCATGATGCCACTGTGACGCCACTTAACGGGACCTCATGATGATGTCACTATGACATTATCATGGCGTCACATGATGATGCCATCACATGACATTATCGCCTGGTCAAAGGTGGGCCGATCTCGGAGGCACTGCAAAACCACGTGAGGTATTGAAAGCTTCCGATGACTTCGATCTCGGAGGCCGGGCAAAACCACGTTGGGCGTAGAAAATTTTCGGGTGTTGGGGAATCGATACAATGGACTGCAAATAAAAAAAAGATGGCTTTCGCCTACGAGTCGTTTTAGGCAAACGCGTAAGGGACTGTGCGTGTTTATACTGTAGTAGAATGCATAAATCGACATTAGCCTATTGCAAACACCGGCATCACAGGGTTGAATGATAGGCTGATTCATGGTGCAGATGAGGAGCGTGTTGACCGTGAACAGACCGCAGCCTGTCCTTGAATTGAGAAACACGCACACACAAAAAATGAAATAAGAACGTCTCGGAGAGTAAAGAGAAACTTGGGACAGATAAGAGAGACTTGAAAAATGGCGGTGAAATAAAAAAGAAGATAATTGTCAGCACGGATATAAGAAGAAGAAAATCTCGAAGACGACTGAAGGCCCCCACGAGTGGCCCCTGTTTGCAGGCATTTAAGGCCACTTTAGATTTCCCCACGCCAACCGCACTCTTTTCATTGCTAATGACGTTCAGCGCTGCAGAGGCATTGGAGCAGGACGTTGGCTAGTCGAGTGCCGAATCCACGCAGCTGCATAAGCTTGCGCGTAAATGGTTAGTGTTTTAGTACGGTCTTGGGGCGGAAGCCACGAATATTTACAATATGATTTTTGTGAAAACTACGTTCGTGTCCCGCAATATATTTGGAAGCATATCACCTTCGTTTTCATGAATGAGTACGGCTTCTGGTGTCCCGGTCACTTCATTACATTATAACGTAAAATTAATTACATTAGATCGAAGGCTTTACTATGTATGTTGGGTATATGATTCAATGCGGCACACAGTATTGTGCAACCCTCTATACAGTTACTTGTGCGTCGTTCGAAGCAGCACGTATTTTATGCTTGACATGCGTCAGAGAACCATGGAATGTCCACCAGCTAGCGGCTGCCTGAACCACTTTTCGTAATGGCTAAACGGATACACGTACGAGAAGATAGGCTTTAGTATAAAAAAAAACTAATTCTGTGGATTTACGTGCCTTAACCACGATATGATTACGCAGTGGGAGACTCCAGATTAAAGTACTCCAGACGACCAGCTGGAGTACTTTAAGCCGCGCCAAAATTCGTCTTTTTTTTTTTTTTTTTGAGGAGTTTATCGTCCCAAAACGACTCAGGCTATGAAATACGTTAAACCGGGTTAAAGAAGCTACAAATTTATAAAAAAAAAAACAGATGACCTCTTCCCATACCACTTCCGTTCCCGTTCCTGTAAGTATGACGGAATCAGGCTATGAGAGATCTCACATCGTAATCTATGCGCACCGGCGTTTTTGCACTTTTCCCCCATCGAATTTCGGCTGCTGCGTTCGGGAATCCAACCCGCTACTTCATGTACAGCAGTGAAATGCCATAGCAGTTAAACTACCGTGGCTGGTAATTAATTTTCAGCGCTGATGGGACAGAAACAGAACTTCACCACCAAAAAAAAAAAAAATAAATAAACTGCGATTTCTACGCAAGAAACAAAAAATTGTCGTTTGACCCTTTTTTGAGAGTCCTGGCTTGCTGCGTGTACGACTCTCTTTAAGAGACACGTGAACTTTCTCTGGACACCATTATACTCCCGTAGGGGAGTTGTGGGACTCCAAAGATAGTTATTAAGAGTGACTCTTTAAAGACAGTTATATACGTGTCAAGTCAGAACCCATCGAAAAGTGTAAACACACTCTCTTTTCCTTTTTTTTTCCTTCTTTTTTCTAGAGTGTAAACTGACGCTTCGCTGCACCGTTTTAAGTGGGACTAAATACACGTGCAGGCGAACCGACAGTGGCTTCGACTGCGCTAGACACGCGCGTCGCGTGCACGCAACGGTGCATCAATAATAGTGGCGGGCGCCGCCGCCGCCGCCACCAGCTGAGCGCAGCAGCAGCAGACAGTGGAGGAGGCCCCGTGCCAAGTGCAAGGCGATGCGCGCGCAAAGCTGCGGCAAGCAAAGGCCCCGGGCGTGCGCCCAATGTCAACCACCGCGACGAAAACAACGCCTGCTCGAAGCCAGCAAGGATGCCGCGCCCGACGCGCCCCACTTATTGCCGCCGTGCAGTCGGGCGCCAGGGAGAGAGACGAGACGCTTTAAAAGCCACCTCAAGAAGCAAAAAAAAAAAAAGAAAAACAGAAAGGTTGAAAAATGAAGGACAAAACAACCCGATTCCAGCGTGCTTAAATTTATTCTTCCTCCTCGCCCCTCGTTGCTGCCTCTCTGTCCTCTTTGTAACCTCTTTCTTACTCTAGCTCTCTCTCTCTCTCTCTCGCTCACTCGCTCACTCTCGCTCGCTATGTATATTTGAGGCCAGGCACAGCGCGCTGTGCACCGCTATTTTGAATGTCTCGAGCACAGTAGGAGCCAACGATACAGAATCGCGAGTCGTGTCGCTATTTCATTGTTCGTTTCTTTTCAATCCTGACGCTGTATATAAGTGACCGGCCCGCAAGAGCAATCAGCCCGGAGAAAGCGAAAATTGGTCTGATTGGTTTGTTTGTTGACATTCGTCGACGCGGCGACGGCGTTCTCGTGACTCCCTCGGATTTTGATCGCGCGCCAGCGTTGTTGTATCACTGCGCCCCGGCGAGTTTTGCCAAGTGGTGGTGCCGAGATTGTTCTTCGCTCGTGTGACGTTTTCGCTATATGCTGTCATCGAGGTCTCGGCTGTGGTTGATTTGGCGCCGCAGAGAGAGCGATGTACTTTTTGATTGGCGGTACGCCACTGAGGTGGCACAGAAAGACGAGGATTGTTTTTCTGTGCCACCTCAGTGGCGTTTCCATTTCAGTGTCATTGTGTTATGATACCTCTATATAAGGAATTAACATGCGCAAAGTTTGAAGAAAAATGAATTCCGAGCCGCCAAATGATCTTGTTCCGTTCGCGATACTAGTCCGTTCAATATGCTTCTATCTTCCACTTCACTAGCCACAATGTTTTTTTTTCTCTCTCTTATGCCAGTGTCATATGGCTGTTTCGTATTACGTCAACCTGCAGCCCCAGCCTTCAATCGCTTTTGGTGTGTAAGCGGTCGAAACATTCATTTTTGACACTGATAGTGCGTCTTTATAAAGCAGGCGCTCTCATTCATTCATTCATTCATTCATTCATTCATTCATTCATTCATTCATTCATTCATTCATTCATTCATTCATTCATTCATTCATCATGAATGAAGATGGAATTTATGAATGTGAAATGCGGTGCTAAAGTGAGGGAACGAACGACAGCTACAGCGTGCTAAATACGATTCTGCGCTGTCTATTCATACACCATGACCCTTGTCCCGTATTAAAGGTTCGAAAGGGAAGACAGGTGTGCTTTGTCATCGAAATACTCTGTCCTGACAGTTTGCATAGTGTAAACAGACGCTATGCTTTGACGCCTGTAGAACTTTTATATATATAGCCTGTGGACTTCAGGCTCGGACTTCTTGTCGACCTTTAGTAAGCTATTCGTAAATTACGTCCTTATCAGTCTGGCAGCAATGCTGAATAAATGAAGTAAATCTGTTAACGACTCTTGCTTGTGTCGAGTCTGTGTACTATACCAAAAAGAGAGAAAGAACGGATGGAAAGAAAGAACGTCCACATAAGTACATGGACGCTTTGTATAGATCGTCTATTATCTTTTATAATAGTGGGCACGCATTGACGGGCTCGATAACCTTGCTAGCAAGGGCGCACCAATGCAATTTTTCGAGGAGTAAAAGATGTCACGAAGGTCTGATAAAGGCTTTGTTAACATTATTATCCACCTGTATTCGTGGCTCCATGTGTCTTGTAGTTGCGTTTTTTTTTGTTTTTTTTTTCAGAATTTTTCGTAAAAGCATAACTGTTGCAGTTAGAGTGCGGTACTTAAGAGACAATCTTCAAGTGCTTTATGATCGGCTGTGACAACATCTGAGCAAACTTTTATGTTATGTGGGGACATTTCGTTTGTCTGGATATTTGTGATTTGTAAACGTTTCTGTTGAGTGGAAAGTTTTTTGTATGGGGGAGCTGGGACTGACGGCGTCAGTGTTCTGCTATGTGCCTTTGTATAGTTTCGTGTTTGTTCTTTACTTTGCGGCGGCAACTATTGTGCAAGAGACGGGGAGTAGCCGGCGCCACGCATTGGCATCAACTTCTCCTTATATACATTTAATAAAAAAAAGCCAGCAAAGATTGCTAACTCTTAAGCCAAAACGCGGGGAAGTGGGAATAAGATACAAGATGCTGCTGGAGAAGTTCTAAAGCATAATAAGTCTGAGGAATGAGTAAGAAGGTGACAAAGGATAAGAGAGAAACACAAACCATGAACGCTGATCACTGGGCCGATCGAGGAATAAATGAAACATAAAGGCTGGTTTTGGGTTGGATCAACTGTACAGGTAATCCAACCCAAAAGGAGGTAAAAAATAGAACAAATACATGATATGCCAGTAAGTACATCTGCTTTGTTTCCAAGGCGAACCCTCATCAATCCCTGCGTTTAATGGGCGACACTAAGGTTCAGCAACAAGAGCAGCAACAGTGATGATAACAACGGCGGAGAGAAAGTCTGGAAGATATTCTATACAGCAAAGGATGTGGATTGTCTGTAGACAAGTCGTATAAGGCTATGTTCGTACGACTGTTCGACGCAAATGTTATCAACTCTTTTTTTAAAGAGCATTTTCTAAGGTCGACTCCACTGGACCGGCGTAAATAGATTCTATCACGAATTTGGTGTATATCGACGGTATTTAAGCGTTGCACATAGGTGAAAGATAATGCGTAAGAGCCGGCTACGTGGTCTACAAGAAGTACACGCTTAGAACTAAGCGCTACACTTTCGTGCTTCGTAAAATTTGCCTGGTTGTCGCCAGAATGATCTACTTCATGCGTACACGAAGTTTAACCACGGAGCCACATTACTACTCAAGTACAAAAAAAAAATAATGCTATAGACAGGATGGTACGTTGTGTTAAAGGGCCCCTGAACAACCTCTCGAAATACAAAGAATGAGTGCGTTATTCTCTGCTGGTATTTTCCGTCTTTTCGGCACAATTCTTGACTCCAGCAATCTTTTAACGTGACGACATGAGGGTACAAGCTCTCGAATTGTCCATATACGAGTGACATCAGCAGGGAATTGTTTCCTACCGCGCTTTGCCATGCAGCCGCACGCCGGTTCTGCCTTGTCTCGCATGACTATCGTGCGCGATCAACAGATTTCACTGCGTCTTGTGCCTTTTCAACTGCGCAAGCGCATATAACGCGTGTAGCCGAAAAACACGAAATCCTGATAGGCTCAACGCTCAATGTTGACATTGTCCATGTGTTTTCCGAAGTAATAAAGTACGAGGTGAAGATAGCTCCTGTAAGCAGGTCACTGGAGGCAAGAAAGAAACCACTCGCTCGTCTTTGAACTCCAAGTGGTTTAGGAGCCTTTTGAGGAGCTACCCTTTAATTTGCCGTGTCTGTGATTCGATTCTATCGAAAGGAAAAAAAGAAAGAGAAAGAAAGATCAGGTAATTGGGATAATGGTGTAATACGAGTTACTGCAATACTCTCTGTCCGCTGCACATTGCATCAGTAGTTCGAAGTGTCTCGAAAGCACTCCCCAAGCGACGAAGTAGTGACTGGAATCGTAAGCCCGTGATTACGACATTGCCGTATCAGCGAACAGTAGCGCACTCAACAAAAGCAAGGCGGTCGCCACGCGCTACAGAACTGCGTAGCTTCGCCGCCCATTGCAGCCCAGACAAACCACTAGCAGAACGGGAAAACTCGGCTATCAGACACACTATAATGAAGTAATCGAAACTATGCCATTTGATACCCGCAGACAATAAGGTCAGAAAGACGAAAGAATGGCGGTGAATGATGTTGCGAAACTGTCGACTTGGCTTGGATTTTGCTTCATTGCAGAAAGACACAGCACAAGTTAAGGTTCCCGCTGAACTCCACCGTAATTAGTCTCTCAGCCCGAACGAATCGCCGTTCGGCCGCGAGACAAAGTTTGATCTTGCGCTGCTTTATTTTGTACGCACTCAATGTCATTTGTTATACACGAGGATACATACCCGAGCGAACAAAAATGTGGTTCGAGTTACAGCCGAGCCAATTACTCTAATGGACATATTAAACCACTTATGGCGAAATATTCCAAGCTGTTCTGACTGTTATGTCTTACAAATAAACAGCGTTCTGCGTATAGAAACACCCGTCAGTTAAAAAAAAAGAAGAGAGGTACATCGAATTTATGCGAAAACCACTAATTTCGGGCTTTCAGTTATGATCACGGTACCGTGCCGTTAACAAAATCGTGGAGAAAGAAATCGCGGGAAGCCTAAGCGAGCGCTATGGTTTCGAACAAATCCCTTCCACAACCAGAACATAAAGCTGCTGTTCCCAAAGAAAAATTCAAACGAACTGCACTTAATAAGAGCGCAATTAGAAGTTCAGTTCAAGGACCCCTTTGCATGGCGAGTACCACATCCTTGCCGTGCGCCTGTGAGCGCAGCAAACCTACGTAATGGCGCATCGGCGACAACCTGTGTTGAACACGTGGACTTTTATGCTTGACATTGTAGACAAATAAATACTCTGATAATTTATTAGTAGATTCCTAGAGTACCATGAAACTCTTGAAAGAGAAGCAGAGCCCTACACCGCAGGGAAGTCCTTTCTTTCTTTCTTTCTTTGGCAAACACGTTTTGTTTTGTTTTTTGTGGCATTCACACATAAGTGCTTGAAAATATTTCATTTCGTGTGAAACAGTAGATTTTCATTAATATCGACGAATACTTCCTTTCGTATACATGTTCTACAGCACAAGTATCACTAGCTGGAAGCGTGAAACGCGTGAAAACTGATAAGTATACACAATAGTTAGTCCACTTAAGCGAATCCATGAAATGGTGTTTCTTTATTTTTTTATCGCGATGCAGACATCCCCTTGTTGGTTGTGCTTGGTGCGTATGTATGTATGTATGCATTATACGTGCGCTACAATGCCCACGATGTGTATAAATTGCAGCAGTGGCTTGCGGTATGTGTTATCGTGCACGCAATGGTCGTAGCTGGTCGTGGCACCGTAGCGCAGGCCGCTTGTTGTAGGAAACAGGAACGTTCCACTTGTAAGTCTGCACAGTTGTCAGTAAGCTTAACTCGAACACTCCGCAGCGTGTCCTGAAACGGTTTGATTGACGCCAGCGCCGCGTAGCTTTGGGTTCTGTTGCCGAGGTGTTACCAATACATGCCGCCATACTATCCAAGCATTCCGAGGATATTATCTCTTCAACAGTGCCCAGCGTTTCGCGGCAGGCATCAGTTAAACCAGTCCAGGCCACTCTGCGGAGCGTCCGAGTTAAGCTTGCTTTCGACTGTACATGTCCACAGGTGGTAGGCATCAGCCTCCATCGCTCTTACGGAGCAAAGCAGACACTTATCAACCAGTGGTTTGCGCGACCAGTTCCATATAAGGAGAGATGGCAGTTGTAAATGCCACCCCAAGCCGAAGCCCTCTCAACACACGAAAGAAAATAAGGCGCGCAGACAAAGACACAAGAGCAGACTATGCTTTATTTATATAGCACTCTGAGCACATATCCGTGTTCTTCTTCTAAACGTATTTCGTATGGTCGCGGCTTTATGAATTATCTGAACCGCCAAAGAAAGCTGTCAAGGATTCTTAACCGACAAAAGGACGAATCGTCGCTAAAGCACCCTGCAGTTTCGCGTCACAGTTACGAAAGGTAACGAAAGCGCTGCTGCCATTTCTCAAGGATAAATGTGATGTCAAGAGCGTAAATGTCACATCGACAGCAACAGTGACCTTTACTCTCCTCCACTCTAACTTTTCTTCCCTTCCCCAGGGAAGGGTAGCATACCGAGCTCAACCCTGGCTAACCGCCCTGCCTTTCTTCTATCCTTCTCCTCATCCTCCCTACGGTTTTTTTTTTCCTGGGTCAAGATTATTAACAACGCATTACCTGGTTTATCATGACGCCTGAAGTAAGTAGGCGACGAAGTTTGTGCAACGGCGTATCCTCACGTACTACCGGCATTCGTACGCTCCCACGCTCCCTTCAGTTCTTGACGCGTAGTCAAGAGCAGTAACCTTCAAGTTCCCTCTGCCTCAGCATCTCCTTCGCTCGGGACGGTCATCGATTCGGACCACCTCTATACGTCTTCGAATAGGCAAGCCATGGATAGATGGAAATAACTTTATTGAAAGTTCAGCGACGTTTAACAACCCGGGCTCAGGTCTGCCATGGGGGGACTTCGAGGCCTTGCCTCGTCGCCACCTCTCGGGCCCACTGGACTGCCCCTCTTGCGTCTTGAAGTTGGAGCTGCGCAGAGCGGTGGCCTACTTCGATCTCACGCCGCGTAACAAAGGGAACGGTGAAGTGGAAGTATTGATCGGTTATGACGTCCACGGGCAGTGGAAGGCTCCACTGCATTCTCCCACACGATTTGCTAACGCGTGACGCAGTCCCGCACTTTGCGGGAGTCGAATATGCCTGAAGAACCTGTACATTCTTGAAGGAGAATTCCCACATGGACATAGATAGGCAAATAAATATCAATGAGACTTGCGCGGTTTATACATATATACATACATACATACATACATACATATTCAACGGGGTGAGACGATGAAGCATGAATTTAATTTCAATAATAATATCTGCGGTTTAAGCTCCCTAAACCACGATATGATTATAGGGGACGCCGTAGTGGAGGGCTCTGGAAATTTCGACCACCTGGGGTTCTTTAACGTGCACCTAAATCGAACCACACGGTCCTCTAGCGTTCTCGCCTCCATCGAAAATGCAGCCGCAGCGGCCGGGATTCGATCCCGCGACCTTCGGGTCAGCAGTAGAGCGCCATAACCACTAGACCAACGTGGCGGGGCCATGAATTTAACTTAATTTCAACGACATTGCAGTAATCTTCGATGCCCAGCAGTTTTGATCGGTCTACCGAGCATCGTCAGAGGTTACAGAAAGTAACTACCTCCACGTTTTATGCTGTGCCTGCGCGACATAGCGTCTACGATAGCAGAATGAAAATCGAAGCCCGCGAACGTCCGGCGTAAAAAAAAAAAAAAAAAGAAGAGAGAGAGAGAGAGAGAGCAAAAAGAACAGTCAGCAAGTAACGGGAAAGCGTCATGTAAGGGAAGTACGACGTTGCAAGCGACGTGAGCCGTCACTTGCCGCATTTGTAAAGGGCAAAGTTCCGAAACTCGAGACCTACGCCCACGCACGGCGCTTGAGTCGAACCGGGGCTTACGTCTTCTTCCGGGACGTACGTGACGCCAGCTGGAGGGAAGGAATTGAGCCCGCGACCATTGTACGAGAGCCCTCTCGTCTCCGTTGCCTCTCGTCGTCGCGCCAGCAACGGCTCCTCTCGGCGGATTACAACGTCGGAGAGAAGCGGTTTTTTTCCACCGCCCGTATATATGTCGCGGGGGCGCCCCGTTGACGGCGGCCCGTCTGACGGATGCGTAATGGATTGACGCACCTCGACAGCTGGATGTATATATATACAGTTATCAGCGGTGCACTCTGCCAAGCATCGCCGTCTTCTCTCGCTTTTCTTGGTTACCGAAACGACGCCCTCCTTTTTCTGCGGCTTACCTGCAGTGTCACGGCGCCTCATTTGCGTGTGCGTCATAACGGGGTTAGGAAATAAGAGAACCCGCCTCTATGCTGCATATTTGCAGTAGCCAGGAAACTGGTGCGACAGTTTTAGGTTTCAGTTTCAGTTTACTTATATAAGTTGAACATTATACGGTGTCGGCCGGGATTCGATCCCGTGACCTTCGGGTCAGCATTCGAGCACCATAACCACTATCACCGTGGTGGGTGTCGAAACCACTTCAATTTCTTCACATCTATAACATAACTACAATACAGTTAAAATACTACAAATATAGTCCACTATGCCTTCCTTGGCTGCATTGTCTGTTGGTTTTCATTAAAAACAAAACCGAGGCCTTAAATTCCCCTTCTTTCGTTCAAGGCCTAGTCCAAAGTCCGCCGCGGTGGTGTAGCGGTTACGGTACTCGGCTGCTGATCCGAAGGTCGCGAGTTCGATCCCGGGCCGCGGCGGTCGCATTTCGATGGAGGCGAAATGCTAGAGGCCCGTGTACTGTGCGATGTCAGTGCACTTTAAAGAACACCGGATGGTCGATACTTCCGAAGCCCTCTACCATAGCCCCTCAAAAATTATTGAGGGACTATGCCTCTACTAAGGCGGTTTGGTGGTTTTGGGAGGTTATAGTATTAAGGATTAGGCAAAAGAACACGTTGCTGGGTTAGTCTGTTCATCCTACTCAGTAGAACATGAATATGATGGCCGTTTAGCTCGAACAAATAACGGGGTAAGGGCTCAAGGGGAGCGCAAGCTTTCGACAGTTCATCCATATCTTGTTACAACCACATTTATACGCAATGACATGCGCAGCATACAGCGAAAACTGCAACAAACGCGCAACACCCCAATCAACTTCTATATACTATGAAAAAACCTTCTTTCTGCCCGCGAGAGTAGAGCTGATGTAGCGCTATTACATGACGATCTTCGAGTTTGGTGGGAAACGCCTCCAGCAACCCACGAGCCGTAGTATTCTTGCTTTTTCCCATATTCCGACTGCTGTCGAGTCGTGGCTTACATTTTTGTTCGCTCTAAACAACCGTAACTTTTATGGTCTACTGTGTAAAGCCTTAGGCAGCTCTGATGAGCGGTTGCAGCATATCCTGAGCATGTCTACTCTAGTGGAATGTGTCATGTGTAAATAACGGTGAGGCATCAGGGATGAGTCATGCCTAGATAGACTAAAAGCTTTTAAAACTTTAATATGTAAATTGAAAAAGAAAGACTTCCGTGTCGGGAGACAGAAGAACGCTGACTCCCTACTGCAAAATGGAAAAGCTACGCATCTGAACTTCTGAACTCTCACGTGTGTGCAATCCCTTGGATCAGGGGCGTAGCCAAGGGGGGGGGGGGGTGGGGGGTTCAACCCCCCCCCCCCGAAATTTTTCAGTTTTGCTTGCGTATATAGGCACGCACACATACAAACGCACGCACGAACATACATAAAGTACGGTTGAACCCCCCCTCCCCCCCCCCGAAAAAAATTTCTGGCTACGCCCCTGCCTTGGATGCACACAATAAAAGCTACCGACGCCCAGGCGCGTTCACAGCTGCGGCCGTAAGCGCGCAGAGGTCGACAGACACGCACACGAATACAAAACGCAAGTGTATTGTAACAACTACGAAACTTGCTACACACGCCGAATGATCACACTCCACGGCGAACCTGTTCAATTTAGGCGCTTGCACGCTTTATGACACCACTACACTTTGCACATGAATGCCCGCCGCGGTGGTACAGTGGTTATGATGCTCGGCTGCTCACCCCAAGCTCGCGGGTTCGATCCCGGCCTCGGCGGCAGCATTTCGATGGAGGCGAAATGCTAGAAGCCCGCATTATCATATCGTGGTTTTGGCACGCAAAAACACCAGATATTAGTGTTAGTACATGAACGTCGCGAGTGCGTGAGGCATGACCTCTTCGAGTGGGCATGACGCGACGTCATTGCGACACCCTCGAGAAAGTGGTTGTAAACATCTTCCAGGTGCCCAGAGTCCTTATCTAGACGAGCGCGTGACATTTAGATCCCTCTATAATGTAGGAATGTTTCACCGATGGTGTGTCTGCCGTCGCTTTCTCGATATTCAGGCGCTCGAATATATCCTCACCTGCGCCTTCTCAACATGCGCGTAGCTGAAAGTTCGGACATATCTGGCATCTAATTCTGCCCTGGATGAAAATGAGTCTTTGGCTTTACATTGCCTTTTTTGGGGGGGGAGGGGGGGGGGGGAGGGTATACGGGTCGCGGAAACAACATTGGTAAATATCACACGTGTGGCGGGTGTCATAATAAATGGATAAAGAAACGAAGGGGAAAGGCAAGACAGATAATATAGAGAAGAGAAAGAAAGGGTAAGAAAAATGGCATGCGAACAGTTAGTGTGAACACACATAAAACGAACGTTCGTCTACAAACGTTCGTGAAGTCCGGTCCACTTAAGGAAGCGCAATGACTCTTGTGGTCTTGGGCATGCGCGAAAGCTCTGGCCAACACCTCAGGATCACGTTTTCCGAAAGTGGTCTTGCATGAAGGCGTTGTACTTTGACTTCTAGAGCACGTCATTGAAATGACAGTACATGCAACGAGCATAAATTGAAACACAAACAGGCTGAAATAAATCTCACAAGTTTACACCTCCCTGTGCTTAACTGCCTGTGAAGCTTGGCAACATCCGATCCTTTATGCTTGCACGGGCGTCAAGTTTTGCGACCGCAACTTGTCTCTGTTGCGGGACTTCCCTAAGCGATTCCACCTCGACACTTCAAAGTATATATACAATCGCCTCCTTACTTCTCATCCAAACTTCCTCGTTAGTGATTCGAAATATGCTGCGGGCACGTTGTGCCTTTAGAACAGGCGCGCACGCGACAATGATCTAGGTGGCCTTCTGCACGCCTTCCGGAACATGGCTTCCCGGAAACACGTCTTCCGGAGACATTCACGCTCTGATATGTGGAAGGTCCAAGGGCAAGTCACGGAGTAATCAATGCGTTGGGAGACACGCAACTTAGCAGGGCTTTTCGCGATGGTTGACTGTGTCTAGCCGTCTTGTGACCGTTTATTTAATTGGAGGAAAATGTAAAGTCGTCCAACGTGCTCATAGCGCCGTGGCGTATGCGAATTCTAATGACGTATATGGAAATGAAGAAATAAGCACTATTTTTCACAATGTATGAGAGCAGCTGGCAGCGCTATATCGATAGCGCCCGATAAAGGCGTAGCCAGAAAACTTTTTCGGGGGGGAAGGGGGGGGGGGGTTCAACCGTACTTTATGTATGTAATAATAATTGTTGGTGTTTAATGTCCCAAAACCATGATATAATTATGAAGAACGCCGTAGTGGAGGGCTCCGGAAATTTCGAGTTCTCTAAAGTGCACCTAAATCTAAGTACACGGGCCTGAAGCATTTTCACCTCCATACTTTATATATGTTCGTGCGTGCGCTTGTATATGCCCGTGCTTGTATATACACATGCAAAATTAAAAATACCCCCCCCCCCCTTCCCGGCTACGCCAGTGGTGCTCGACACAATTTAGGCGAGGTTAATTATTTCACCCTTCAGCAGGTAGTGCAGCTAACTGTCGTAAATAGATTTCCGGTGACAACAGGTCCCTCTCGCACCCAGTAGGTTAACGTGTATGATGTACGTTTGTGTGCAAGCAAGGCAATTTTTACGCAGTTCTGACAGGCTGGGACATTGTCTACAGAAGATGGAGTGATGTGGAACCGTGTCTGAAGGTGTTTCAGTTCGCTGCCAATGGAAATCGGAAGACGTCACTAGGAAGCGGCTTTCTTTCGTGATTTCCAAAGCGTATAGCGTGCTTCCTCCATAGAATTTTGCAAGAGCAAGGAGGCTTAAGCAGGAACTAGCTGCATATTGTAGTCGAGCACACTTATTAGTAACAAGTGACGGGGAATTGCCAAAGTTTCGGAAGAGGCGCGCGCGCGCTCACAGGCGAGAGTGACGCAATCTTGGCACCATTCCTGGCGCCGGCTCGCTTTGCTTTGCAATGATTCATGTAACGCGTTGCGGAACACCGACGACATATGCAACCCATTCAGCTGATTTACATGAGAGCAGGCACAATAGCGCGTGTCTTGCAACATAGTGTAACACCGCTGGAAGCGACTCCGCATAATGTAAAACGTATCGGCATGCTACGCGTACGAAACGAGCCAAAAGACGATTTGCCTTATTGAGGGCCTGAAAGCTCTTGGATGTTACTTTACAAGAGAGCACGGAAAAGTGACAAAGCTGCAGATAACAAATACGCCTCTCGCAGCTGTTATGCACTCTGCAAAGTAACTATAGAATGCGTCAAATTACGCTGTCTGCCAGAATAACCGAAGGACGTCAATAAGTTGCCCCCGTCGATTGTAAATATAGACACCGTTCTCAATGGTATTACAGCACTTATAATGGTATTAAACTGTCATTGTTGTTACAGCAGCTGAAGCGATGATGTAGCAAATAGTAACAAAAAGATGATTTCTCAGCAAACGTCGTAGAGATATAAATAACGTGAAAAAACAAATTCTAAAGCAATATTTGGTGAGAGCGACATCAAGATAGAAAGAATAAGAAGACAGGAAACATCTGTTTTTGTCTACGCTCGAAATGGGAAAGCTAACAGGTGGAGAAAAAAAGGAACACTGTGTCAGTATTGCATAGTGAAGCCGTATCACTTAGTGTCCCAGTATCGTACAGAGTGTCACGATATCACATACATACAAAAAACCATGCTCTTTTGCAAAGTGTCACAGTGCGGCTATCGCAACTTATACAACGTGCATCGTCAGTGTTACAATAAACATCAGCCTGATCAGAAGCGTTCAGAAACACACAACTTCGAAAGATGTACCAAGCTGAAATCTACGCCCTTACTTATACTGCTCTTCCTGTAGCATGACCCGCGCCTAGTATAAGGGCTTTGCCAAGGATCTTATTTGGGAAAAAACCTTATGAAAACATAAAGTATGTTTGAGTTGTAAATTTCTACCTAAATGTTAAACTGCGGGAAAACCGCACGGTGCAGTTTTAGAATATGATACATAATCACCCCCGTATCTATCTATCTATCTATCTATCTATCTATCTATCTATCTATCTATCTATCTATCTATCTATCTATCTATCTATCTATCTATCTATCTATCTATCTATCTATCTATCTATATATATATATATATATATATATATATATATATATATATATATATATATATATATATATATTCACAGGGAAATTAGTAGCAGACCCTCAGTAGTAGCTACAAGAGCGGAGAGGTCTATTCGACATTTCAACCGCGGGAGGGCTCCAGAAATTTCATGATTTCATGATGACGACTATAGACTCCCGTTGAAACGTCCTATACCTTACTGAGGGCTTTCTACTCATTTCTATCTACTACGTCTTCGACCCCTTCCCTACCATGTCCATTGCTATGCATGTGTATAATAGCAACATGTATATATGCTATGTATAAATGGATCGGGGAGGTTCAGTAGATAGAAAAAGAAAGAAATGCATACACACATAGGGAACAAAGAGATATGAAAAAGCAATATGGCGGAAACTTCTTTTTTTAGCCTAACTTGCATCATAGTACAGTTGCTACCACTGCAGCTGCTGTTCATGCTCTGCGCACTTCCTACTTACGTCCTAGCGCTACGGTTATGATTCACAATGCATATTTATAGCTTAGAGAGCATCGTATTATGAAAACTGCGCAGCCTTTCCAACTAATCTAAGAAATAGCAGCGCCACTTTGGAGAAAAGACCACTGTCTGTAGTAGCGCTTGTGGCCGCACCTTTTCTTGCCTTCAGAACGGAAAGTTACTGTGGATATTTATTTCACCCTTGAATGTTTAACTTCACGTGAAATTTGCAGCGTCACGTCACATTTATTCATTGACGGCAGATAAGCATAGGCACTGCAGTTCACCACAAGAGGGTATAAACCGGCCTTATAAGGCCACATAACAATTAGCTGGCAGTTTTGTCTGATCGTGATGGCATAGAAAAGTGCCGCCAGCTATGTAACCATTTGAAGGCTTTAAGAAGAAGTAGTAACCGTTATTGTAAATCTTGTCTCTGCGTACCTCCGATTGAAGCAAGTCGCTAGAGATCGAGACAATAGGGAAATCAAGTCACTCGATCGTACGTTTGTGTAAGCAATGTAAGTAAGTTGGTTTGTTTGTAAAAGCTGCTATTGAGTATCCTGCAGTTTGATGACCCGCGCTCAGGTCTCCCTCCCGAGTAGGTGTACGTCCAGCCAGGCCCGTAGCCAGGAATTTCTTTCGGGGGGGGGGGGGGGGGGGGGGGGGGGGGAGGGCACTTGCTGAAAACCTTGACTTTTTGAAAAAAAACCTATTTTTATTACTTATTTTTGGTAAAAACATATACTTCACCAAAATTTCGGGATCCCCCCCCCCTCCCCCCGGCTACGCGCCTGCGTCCAGCCATTGCTAGTCGCCGCTTAGCGGGTCTGCTGAACAGATTAGATTCGGTCGGCGAGCTCTGAGCTGTTAAGGGCTTCGGCCCACCTCACCGAGAGAACACTAGTATTAACGCATTTAGCATTTGCCTCACATTCCCCGAGCATGTGTAGCAGGTTATATACCGCAGACCTTGCAAGTGCTGTCGTGATAGATCTCAGGGTGGGATCTATGATACGTTAGCGGATTTGGATACGTGTCTAATTGAAGTAAATCTCTCAGCTCAACTCTCACTTAGCTTAGGCTACTGCATTACGCAATGAACATAAGAACGGGCAAACTTAATTGGAAGGCAGGTTATGGAGTAGCGTATCAAGTAATCATAAAGAAAAGCTGACTCCCTGGCTGTTTAATCTTGCCTTCTGACTATATGGTAACTTCACGGATTGCCACAAATATTTTCCGCGCGTATTACTTTTTCTACCCCACCCCCCGCGGCCCCTTGATTATTATTAATATTATTAACAGCGAAGCTATTTAACGAATCGTTCCTTGTATTTCGTATCACGAAACTATCATCACCATAAACGGGTATGAGCCACAATATTGGGTAAATCCCACTACTCACCACTGGTCCACGAAAAATGAAGAAGGCAACAGTTAGCCCAACAAATGGCTTCGAAGCCTTTGAGCCATCATCATCGCAGTCCTTGTCAAAGACGAGTGCCGCGGCTGGAGAACCGAGGACGATAAGGAAAAGATGGGGACCAAACTTGCTAAGACCTACAGCCAAGTTAAACCTCGCCTACAGCTAAGTTTTGCCTAGATGCTGCAAAAATAAGCATGAGACCTATGAGCTTCGCTGTATACCGAGCTTCGCGCGGCTTAGTGCAAGCTTTGAGCCATGTTTTTTTTTTCTTTTAGTTTCTGCCTATACGTCACATTGCGCGAAGTTATCTTACCGTTTGTGGTGCATGCAATAACTGCACGTAATAAAGATGTGAGGAAATGAGAAGGGAGAGACGCCCTTTATTTTGATACTACACCCGCGACCTACGCATGTCGCGCGGAGGGCTCATATAGCAAGGGATCTACGGCGGTCCAACTTCTCATGCCGATCGCATGCACAAAACATCCTGTTCCACTGACACTGTATACAGGATCGCTATCCTTCATCTGCAAACACAGACATTTCTCTCTATAACACGTCCTCCCCATTTCTACCCCTTCCCCACGGGGGATAAAGGCGGACACATGTCGTCGGGCCGATGAAGTGGTGAGCAGGTAAGGTAAATTGGCCGGCCTGGTTGAAGGTGATAAGTGAATGAGAGAGCATTGAATTATGAAACACTACACACGTACACACACACACACGCGCACACACACACACACACACACACACACACACACACACACACACACACACACACACACACACACACACACACACACACACACACACACACACACACACACACACACACACACACTCACTCACTCACTCACTCACTCACTCACTCACTCACTCACTCACTCACTCACTCACTCACTCACTCACTCACTCACTCACTCACTCACTCACTCACTCACTCACTCACTCACTCGGTCACACGCCCGAAACCCATCCAAGGCTTGGAATGACGTATCGATCGCAGCCTATTGCTTTTAATGCCGCCTAGTACATGACATCAAACGCTGATTAAATTGTTGCTCCCTCTTATATCTCCTCGCAAACTTAACCACCGTAGAGACACTCCAGCGGCGTCCCTCTTAATAAGCCTGACGTATCCGCCTACAAATTGATTCCCACTGCCCACTCTGGCGAAGCGCCTGATATTAACGACGCGCGAATGCATCGCGAGATGAAACGGTCGATAATAATACGGGCCGTGCTGATTGTGCGAAGACGTAGCGGCCCTTGTCCCCGCCTCCAATGCAATCACTGTTCGGTGCAGCACGACACTGCAAGACTGCGAAGTCAGCGGCCACAACCGCGGCGTCCGCTAGCCACCGATATAGAGACGCCGGAGGAGGAGGGAGGAGTGCCAACGCGCATAAATATAGTGCAAGGTCAACGGATCCATTTCCACGGTCTTTCTCGCTCTGCAGCGTGTTTTTTTTTGCGAAGCCACTTCCTCCCGCGCCGTCGTAGCACCCACGTGGTGTGACGACGACGTCGCGGACCCCCTTCACACTTCCGATGTGGCGCTCCCGCCGACATTTCCCGGTATTGCGCCAGCGTTGACAAGGCCGTCCCGTTCGAATGGTTCTTGGATCGTTTTACGCTTATTATTTTTAGCTGTGCTGTTAAAAGGGCTTCTGTGGAGAATCTGACCGGGACTTTAAACAAGGAGTAAAAAAAGAGCGGGAAATAACAGGCATAACATTAAGAGAAATCGGAAGACGGCAGAATGCGTCAGAGAACAGACGGGGCTAGCCACTATCCTATACTTGTCATCCAGTGAAAGAAATGGACCTGTAGCAGCCACGAAATCGATACCAAGGGATGGGAAACGCAGCCAAAGGCGGCAGATATGTAAGACCCTAACCGCAGTGATATTAGGACGGCTATATATTATAAAATATGAATCCGGGATATTAAAGTAATGTCTTGCACCCGCCGTGGTGGTCTAGTCGTTGTAATGTTCGACTGCTGACCCGAAGGTTGCGCGATCGAATTCCGACTGCGGCGGCCACATTGCGATGGAGGCGAAATGCTCGAGGCCCATATGTGCTTAGATTTAGGTGTGCGTACGTTAAGGAACCCAAAGGTGTCGAAATGCCCGGAGCCCTCCACTACGGCGTCCCTCATAATCATGCATATCGTGGTCTTGGGACTTTAAACCCCTCCAAATATATTATTATTACGTCAGTAATGTCATGCGTTTGAGTGCGTTATGGTGTCGCTGTTCATTTGTTTTTAAGAATTTGGTTTTTGTAGGAAGACCTTCAATCAAACTTCTTGCGTAGTCATCACCGCTGCTGACAGAACTGACCGAAGTGTGTCGTGAACGCGGTGCGTGGCCTCGGTGACCCACTGCCGACAGGTGCTGCCAGTTTTTCACAGCGCGCTCGATTGCGCAAGAGAGGCGCCGAAAAAGCAAAGCACGTCATGTAGTGCACCGTCATAGCGCACCGTCAGCGCTTGAAAAGTGGTAAGCGAGCTTGGACGGGCGCCAACGCTCATCGTATATATATGCAGAGATCCGCGGTTACAGATGTCGGGGTGTTGCGTCAAACCTGCATCTAGAATTACGAGGCGTTCACGTAAGCTCGTTCAGTTGGTTTGCCTACAATGTGCAACAAAGTGTCGCCAGGTGAACAGGATGCAGACCAACGTAATTCGGATAACGAATGCAAGGACAAGCTTCCGACATCACTCAGAATCTGCACTACGCCCACGGCATCGGCGCTGGACGACCTGTTTTTCGCTACATCTTGTCCTTCCCAACCCTCAGTGCAGCGCAGCCAAGTGGGCTCAGTCTGGTGATAACGACGATGATGATTATATCAACGATGATGTTGATCATCCATTTCTTGCTGGCGCTCACATACTAAGGTTGACGAGCCAAGAACCATGCGGCAGGATATTTAAGATATTTCGATTGAGCTATCAAGCTAAGGGAAACCGCAAATTTAAGTTCGTTTAGCTTTGTGCCGTTATTTCATCCTCATGCAATGATACGCAGTATCATTGCATTTTTTCACCTCTTAACTATGCCTGATAACTTCAATGTCACATGTACAGTCGTGAGCACGATTAGCACGAACGCGGGAGCACGTGCCGCACAGTTTTACCAGCGACGCCTTCCTACACCAATACAACGTTCGGTACATGCCCAGTACGTCAGGCTCAGATAAGTGACTATTTACTGTCGCATGCACCACGTCATTTGAGCGCACCTTCATCGATGGCGCTCACTGATGACGCTCCGCGCGTGGTAATAAGATAGCGACGCCGCGAACAAACTGCGCATGTGCATAGCTTTGTGCCGGCACAGTTAGGCGTCGCTGACAGCACCGCGCGGCACGCGTTATCGTGGTTACGCCAATCCAGGTGTAGCCTGGCGCCAAGTGCGCACTGTTCACATACCTGGTCCTTCATGAATGAGTGTTCAAACGTAGAGGGAATGTGTTGAAGCCGGCAGTCATTGTCATGTGCGAAAAATGCTTTTTATGTCGGTTTCGCTACCCTCCCCATTTTGTCATTTGCGATGGGTCAATGCACATATGTCATTGGTTAACCCTATCCGCCTTTCAACTTTTGTTCATCTCTCTGGAACCAAGATGAGCTTTACGTACTCAAATATATGTCTTGCGGTAACCCGTGTGAATAAAGGAGAAATTTGCGGACAACTTAATTTTTGGATTGAGATTAAGTGAATACAATGTTGCTGCGGTAACAGCGAACAGCCACCGTTGGCCGAGGTTAGCTTACACTAGCCGATATCAGTCGACATTAGTCAGTGCTGGTAGTATGTGAGCAAATACGGTATTTGGATTCGGTTAGTTGTAGGACATCATCATACATATTCATAGTGGAAGGTAGGTATTACCATCTAAAGGAAAGACAAAACGACCTTTCCAAAATTTTGGGGTTAATCACCATCGCCACCATCGTTATCGTCCTCATCATCATCAGTCGAGTTGTAGACTGTCGAATTGCGCGATGTTGTCGAATTCGCCATCTTGTAAACTCTGATTTAACCAGGGGGCCGCTACACTTTCTCTGATTGGCTCAAAATGCCGCCAATACGAAATTTGACAATATGGCGATTTTTGACAATGTCCAGAACAGAATAGCATCTCAGGGCTCCCCGTCTTCGTTTTCTTCCTGTCCGCTCACATGCTCGTGCTGCTGCTCCCCGCTGGCGTCGCTAATGTTCTTCGGAGCGATCTTTTCGCCTCCAGTCGTCGGCTCGGCACGCTCGGTGAGTCAGGCACATCTGCATTTCCCGGTGCAATATCTGCCGCCTCTTCGTCGTTGCTAACGGTCTCAGGTTGCCCGTCTTTGTTCGATATATCTGTCATTTTGCGGGCACCTCGCGTTGTGCCAAAATGGGTCGCGACGTTACCGGCGCCAACTTAAGACGGCAGCGTTCTCGTTTCACGCGCAGATGTAGACTGCTGTACGGATGGGTTAATTGGTGTTGCTATATTGGGCTGTTAATCTTGCCGTTTTGCATCATTAACAAATAAACGAACGGTTGCTGCAATCGACGTTTCATGACCTTATTAATTCACGTCGCGATATAGACAGCGTTTTCGAGAGGACAGCGATGTACAGTACGGTCCATTGTTAAAGGGAACACTCAAATGAGCACCTTTCATATTGCTGGCCCTCTAAGTGCAAGTCCACGTGGAAACTTGGCTTGTGCACGGCACTAGTCTGTCAAAAGGAGCCAGAACTGTCAAACACCAGTAGTCGTATGCAAATCTAAGCCACGATGCTTTTCCAAGGGATCTAAACCTAGACATATACTTCATGCAAGTGTTCCCTTTAACAGTGGAACCATCTGTATTTGCAGGTAATCCATATATACCTTTTTTTTGTCTGTACACAAAGAGCTGGGAGAAACCAGCGCATTCGGTTTCTCTAAAGCCGGTTAAATTCAGCATAGCATCAAGAATAGCGTGTCTGGCACTAGTTTTATTGGAGGATAGAACGCCGGTTGCAGAGATGAATTTTACTTCTATATGTGTTTGACGCAAAAGGCTTGTGTTTGTTGTAATCAAGCTCACATGAGCATTTGCCTGCTGTCCACTGCGGTGCTAAATGCTCTGCAGTATACATTTATTTCAGTTGGAAGACTTGATGGAGCGGGGGGGGGGGGGGGGGGGGGGGAGTAAGTGTGCCTAATATCGTGCGACCTGAAGCCTTGTGGAGTCACCGACATACTTCTGCGCAGAGAGAAATGCTTATACTACGTGAATAGAAATGCTTTTCGCTTCAACGCCTTACATTTTTCTTTTGTCGGTGTTTGTTACCCCGTATTATCGTGCTATTCCTGCCGATCACAACGCGTCATCTACTACATCCCAAATTTTCTTCAACGTTTTCATCAGATTTCACTAGCCGCCGTGTTTAATGGCGCCGAAGAACTATAGCTTGTTCAGAAGCTGCGTCATTCGGTGCCTATAGACCAGAACACACAGAATTCCATGCGCATCGCCATATTTCCATCGCGCGTCGCGCCATCTATCGCACACGCGACGAAACAACATGCGCGGGCTGCCACGCCAGCAGACGCTACACAGAGCAAACGTGAAACTCCCGAAACTCAGCCCGTCGGAGAGCGTGTTTCGCGTCTTTTCTAGCCTGGACATTTTCGCTGATTTTATTGGAACATCAAGAACATCTTGCTCATGCAAGTCCGCAATGTATACAGTACGTGCTGAGTGGGCTGCGGAAGCAACCTCGTCAGATACGTACGCTGTTACATTTGTAAAAAAACGTTCTCGCTGTAGTACGCGTGAATCAGAATTGCAGTGCAGCTCGCGAAAGAGTGAAACGATGTTTTGTTGCGCCATATTACAAGTTGTGCACAAAGTTTTGTGAAATGTGATCATTTCAGTATGCATCGCGTAATAATTAGAGTACGCTTTACGGGTAGTTTCGCGGAACGTAATTTTTGTTTCACGAGCGCTCTTACAATAATGCGTCTTGCTCACAAAAGCGTGCTATCAGAGAGTATAACCTGCAGTATCGTTCAGCGATCCCTTTTGGAAGCTACCTGCGCGATTTTATTCTTGTAACGATGGTGCTTTACAAGCGAAACTGTGCTACTCTTAGTTAAGCCGGTTAGCTACGCCTGCGACGTAAAGGACACTGGCGCGAGTTCTGTTTACTTACGTGCCAATATATGTATTATGTGCAGCTGGATGGCTCGTGTCCAAATAAATTTGGGGACATCAAACACTGCAATGAAAGCACGAAATGCTGACCAGCTGTTGAGGAGCACCGTGCCATTTATTACCTTTTGAAGATGAAACCTCGAAGGCGTGGATGCCATCAAATCACTAAAGCTTAATATTACGTTGAAAGTGGCAAAGCATGCTGATTGCTTAGGCTTGCAAGCACTACCTTGCACTAGACTTCGTCCAAGGAAACGCTCAAAGGTATGAAGTGCACCCCCACACAAAGCTCGCGCCTGCCTTCAACTCAGCTGCGTGTCACGCAAATTAGATTCGCAAAATAAATAGGTGGGCATCACACTGCAGAATACACGCAGTTAGTGTACTTACTCGCGCATTTTCACTCGGCTCCTAGTTTTTTTGCTTGAATCACAGTTATCCATTCGCGGCGAAGCTGAAAAGACCACACCGGCACTATTTCCGTGGCGCGTCGTAATCGTCGCAGACAACGCTAATATCCTCTTGTTGCGCTGCTTGTTTTGGCATCCAAAGACGACGCAGTAGTGCCCAGACGAGCTCTTACACGTTGAAGCGGCGTGAACGGGTACTTTTTGCACTTTAAAGCCTCAGAACTGCAGCTTGCCCTGTTTACTTGGTGCAGCCCGCACGCGCCTCGGCAGCCCGGTCAGCCCGGCGTCTGGGTGCGAGAGTATCCGCTCGGCTCGCCAGCAGCCTGGGTGCGAGACAGGCGTGCTCTGGTGTATAGTACGGTAATTCTATCGGTTCCGTCATGGCGTCTGGCACAGACGCCAGCGGCATCCCGACCGCATGCCTCAATAGGCATCGAAGCAGGTAACTCGTGGCATTGAATACGATACCCAGACGTCATCCTAGCCGCCTTTTTGAATGCCGTGAAAAGCCGCGTGAGAAGCCATGACACGCGCAAGCAAGATGGGCAAGCTATATATGGATCGAGCGCGCGCGCATCGCACAACTGCCAACTCCGCCTTTTCAATGCGTGAGCGGGCACCAGCGATTGTTGTGGAATCTGTACAGTGACGAACACATAAGCAGGCGGACGGGCGCACGTGACCAGTGAGTCCTGCTTCTCATTCTGAGTACCGGTTATCATTCAGCGCATCCCAATACAGTTCAATTCTTAGCTCGCACATCCAGCGGTACTCTTTTAATCACTGCAGCAGTAACATGATAATGGAAATTGGGCGCGCTTTATTTTTAAATTTTAATGCACGAAGAGTTATTAAGAGTAAGGGACACTCTTAGAACGACAGAAAGTTGAACTAGGTGGCGGGGATTCATCATCAATAAGCGTAATGCACGTAGACACGACGGACAGAAGAGAAGACAACCAGACAACACAAAGGCCGTTTGTGTCGTCTCATTCTCTTGTGCACGTGCCTGCGCCCTTTACGTTTGTTCATGAAAGGGCATTCTTTTGGCTGGCCGTTGAAGAGGACGTAAAGGGGATAGACAAAATTGAAGCGGATAGCCTCGACAGTTGATTGCTATAAAGAGAGAGAGTTAAAATTTTTAAAGCATTTAGACCTTAGTAAACTGCCCGAAAAGAACAGGACACAAGTAAGAAACATACAGAACACCACTTGCAGGATACAAGAGACGCAATAATTAGGCGCACCGGGTTTATTTGGAACCTCTGCGAGTTTTCTATGAGCCCGAGTCTGAGATGGACGGTCTTTTTTTTCCTCCTGGCTTCCATTCTCGCCTCTCCCCCGTTTGCCTACCCCCTCCCCCCCACACAAGGGCACCCCCCGCCCCCCCCTTTCCTACCACCCCGACTCTCAGTAATGAAATCCTGGTGCCGCCCCCGGTTCATTGGTGTGCTAAACTTACAAAACTATACATTTGCTAATGATAGGGACAGTTGTCCGAGAGCCCCTAAATTCACGTGGTTGTGTAATGCTCGAATTGCAAACTTAAGAACTGTCTTGGTCAGGTTAAGAAATACACGGAGGTAGGAGTGGTCCCTGAGAGGGCTAAGCAACCTATGCTGGGATTCACAAAACTTCAAGGGCGCGTGCGCTAATTTGCGCAGTCATAGTTATCCAGATATCGGCTAACTCGAGGCCATGTGCTGCGCAACTTCTGGAGAGCGGCGGGAAGCAGGTGTGTTTCGCTAAGGCCGGATTAAATGAGCGATAGCAATTATTCCTGGTTAACTGCGTTGCTCGTTAAGGACTTAAGTATGTACCCAGCCTTACTCCTCCCGCTACTCTTAGTCTATCTAATATTAGTCTATCTAATGCCATTACTTCTTCCGCTTACATTAAAAAAAAAGGTAACCTAAAACTCCTCTTCGAACGTTTGCTTCTTCGGTTATTTTTATTTGAAATATGCTAGGTGTCTCTTGTTCAGCAAAACTATATATTAGTCGAAAAGAAAGAAAAATCTATATTTCAGAATGGACGCGAGAAAGTACTCTGCTCATATTCATCCTAATGTTCCTTTATCAATGAGCCCATCGTATGCAGTACATTTCACTGTGAAAACAAACACAGAATTTTGGGATTAGAGCTGAGGTACGACGCGAGTCCTTGGCAATAATTTTCGCCACTATTGTTCTACTTCACACGTTGCACCAAGCACTTTTATTCTCCCACGCTGTGATACGTTCAAGTTATTTTGGCGCAAATGCGAGTTACTCGTTCCCTTGTATAGTGCAAGACGCTGTAAATGAGGAGCACGTGGTTCGGCCTCTTCGTTGCAGCTCAGAATCCTTGTGGACGCGTCCCAGGCCGGCCATGCTAGGCGAGCGCTGGCTTACCGCATGGGTGCTGCTGGCAGCCGCTTTGTGGCCTCGGTACGCGGCGATACCGGAGGAGGACGACGCTCGCAGCGACCAGGAGGGCCCGACTTTCGAAGAGATCGAGGACCTCCGTACCCGCTACAGCGCCGTCCAGATATCCAGAGACTCGGAGTACGTTCGCACTCCGCGTTATCATCGTCATAATTTATTGTGTCCTTAAAGGAGTGCTGACACGATTTGAGGCTTCGCAAAATGGAAAATTTTCGTTTCCTTGGCACGCACCGTTAACGCTCTCCACACACCGGAACCAGAAAATTTGTATGAAATATTTTAGTTTGATCTTAAGGTTCTCGTCGCCCAGAATCTGCAAGTCATCCCCACTGCAATGGGCATTATCATGACGCGTCAACACAGTTCGGTGGGTTTGCGAACTCTGCGTCCTGCATGCAGCCGCAATTGCTGTCGCTAGACGACAATTCACCCATCATTGTTTACGTGCACCACGTGCAACTGAGAGCAGATGTCAGAGCAGGTGCTAGAACGTCACAGTTGCTGTCCCCACGTGACTTCGACCTACGTCAGACTGTGTTGGCTCGTCACTGTGAAACCGCCCCCCTCGATATCGATACCGAAAGTCGTTTTTCTAAAACGGTGGTATTAAAAATATGGTCTATGCGTTCCGAGGCACCACGATACCCTTTTTAGGGTTCCCGACACCAGTGTTCTTATTTAAAGCAATAATACGCAAATTTCTAAAATCCGTGTCAGCACTCCTTTAAAGGCTTCTTCGGGTATTACATATACACTCTTAACCGCGTATCCTCTATGTAGACCTTTACCAAAATTTATCCTTTATTCTATAGGTTACATGGGTCGACGTTTTTGTGTTTTTTGTCTTCCCAAGTTTTAAAGGTTTACTTGCTGATTCACAGAGGTTACAATCTAAATTTAAAGGTATATGGCTCGTGTATACCTTTAACGGTGACCTTTAGAGCTTACAGAGTCTTCGCCGTATACGTTTAGGCGTTTACATTCAAGGGGCAAGGGTTACAGATTCGGCGAGGGCGATCGGGAAAGGAAATTCTATTGCTCCAATCGCGCGCAAGCAGCCCTGAGATGGTTTGGTGCTTGCGTGTACTAGAATACTGGCAAGTGCGCCGTCCACCGCGCGCGGCAATGTGGGCGAGGTGGTTGTTTAGAGCGATGAAGCACTTGGAGAGCCGTGTCATTCTGAGGTGTTCTACCGCAACGTTCGCGGTAAGGAGAAAAAAAGTATGGTACCTGCTTCTGTATCTCGTCTCCTGCAATCACAACGAAATGCGCGATATGAAGTCTCACGGAAATAAACTGCTACAGAGGCTGTCACGAAGCTGTCTGCTTCGCGATTACAGCACTCTCTTGCGCTCAGCGCCCTCTCGCGACACCATGAGTCTCTCAGGGAGCCCATATACAGCAACTATGTTACACCATAGTCTCATCCCACAACCTGAACGTGACGCACGTGACGCGCTCGTTGTAGGCGTGTGGCGGCGTGCTCGGTATGATTTTAAAATGCCCGTCAAGCACAAAGACATTTGTGGCGTGTTACGTGGCCGGTGCAATGAGCTCCAATGCGATTGCAAGCAATATATGGTGGTGTGCGCCGTCGACGATGCCGAGGTTCGCATTCGATGCGACTATTGTGACCACAGTCCCGGCGCCCACAACAGGATTGCTGATCTCGGTAAGCAAAGTTTTGTTTTGCAGCCGTTGTGCGTTTTCCCTTTTGTATGCCCTGACAAATGTTGTCGCCTCTCGTATACAAGAGTTAGGTAATTAGTATTAAGATATAAATTTTGTGGCATTACTTTTGTTAAAATTAGTGCTCACTTGCAATTGACGGACTTATCACGCGAGCACGTAATACTTGCTTTGACTGCACGTGTGAGCTTAACATCTTTTCGCAACGTTGTTAGGTAAGGAGTGTTACGTGTCATGTTCTGGCTGATGCGGCGTTTTGCGGTGTAGTGTTTGCGCTAAAAGCGTTGTCCGCCCCAGGACTTATTCAAACCTCACTCAGGCGCACGCGAATGAAAAGGCGGATCTGTATTCTCTCGGTGGCGCACTTGTGTGGCCCCTCGCGCTCTCCACGACCACCTTGTTCTCATGTTACCGCGAGCGCAGTCAGAGAACGATGCTGAAATGAGTAGATAAGCGTTTACCAGTGCGTTCCTTCATCTAACAACCGAGTCTACGGCTGCAAAGCGAAATAATCGCTTCCAATGCGGTGCACCGAAGCATATATATGGTATAGAAGAACCTGCGTGCATATGTGAGCTCCTTGTTGCCGGTGTTATATGAACACACGTATGCCAGATGGCATATGGGCATGAGGCCGGTCATGGGCTCGTAATCTGCGCTGCGGTTTTTGTATGTATAGCCGCCCATTTTTTTAACCTGAACACGCGAGCGTCGACCACCGAGTCGATAAGCGCTGGTTCCCGGCGTCCCGACGTTCAGTTCTCGGAACAGCCTAGCAGAAGACAGCTGCACAGGACTGTCCATCATGCGCATGCGCGTATTCTCGTTCATTTCACTGCTGTGCTCCGTTAAACGGCGCTTATCGACTGGGAAGTCGGCCTCGCACGTTCAGGTTTAAAAAATGGGCGGCTACCTCGCCTCGGGAACACGGCTACGCGTGGCTACGCACCTGCGGAGCGTCATTGCATCTAATCTGCTCATGAATCAATGCTGAGTGGTGCGAGAAGAGAGATATCGATGAGGTGCTTCGTGTCCTTTTCACGAATTAAAACGGGCTCGTCCGCATTTGCGGAGCCTTACCCCCGTGAGGAGTAGCAGGCTAGAAACCCGCTTTCCAGGCCGACCTCTCCTCCTTGTTCTCATTAAAAGCATCTTCTTCTTCATGTTCAACTTTGATGTGATTTGATTGACCGTGTGCTCCACTTGTACCGTCATCCAGGCTCATATACTGGTTGGCGTGAGCAGTGAACCCCTGCGTATTTATTATTAAAAAGGCACTGAAAAAAAAAAGAATTTTGCACCTTGTGTTTTCTGTTGCTAACGGCCCATTTATCACGACCGGAAAGCTCGTTACTTGAGCGTGTGATGGTTAATATTGGAAGACTGTTCTGGTGCCCAGTGAAGTTTCGGTTTAAAAGAGCATTGAGTGAGGCGGGACCCAAAGTGCTTTTCATGTAAACATAGCTGGTTACGTCAGCTCTCAAAACCGCGTTCACATGAGCACCGAATTGAAAACTCTTTTCAACCAAGGCTCTCAGGGTGCTGCTATAATCCCCTCTGGTATGGTATGATGAACTTTATTCGGGTCCTGAAGATCAACCCTAAGTTGACGCAGGCGGCTCCCACGTTGGGGCAGTAAGGTTTAACCTTACCGCCACATCGTGGGCCTTCTGGACGGCCTGAACTTGATCTGAAAGAGCTCCACTGTGAAGGACTCTTTGCCACCAGTCTCTTTCCTTGTCACAGTCTGTGAAAGCCACAGGACACTGCCAAAGCATGTGATCCAGAGTAATGATGCCATTGCACTTCTCGCAATTGATTTGTAACTGTCGTTATGGATATATCTTGCTAATAAAGTTTATGTTGTAAATATATATGCGTCACCCCTCTCCCTTACATTTGCATTGCCGAGGCAAGGACGTCAGCATTTGTACACCCGTGCAAGTCAATTAAGGAGGCATATAAATAAAGAGATAACAGGAAATTAGATAGAGTCGTCAGGTAAGAGGATGTGGTATAAAATGGGTTAAAATCGCAAAGCAATGCTTCAGTTAAAATTATTAATTCGTGAGATTAATGGCCTTGCTGAAACTGATAGATATAGCAGTTTAACATAATGAGATCTATGAATGGTGCAGTCTCTGACGAAATTTTTCAACTCTGAGTGCGATGTACCGAGCTTTATTTCCCTTTGTGCAGATTACTCTATCCTGAATAGGCTCCACCATATTTTTATGTTTTCATGCTCATTCCCTTCTACTGTTTTCCACAGAGTGTCTTCATACGGAGGCTTTCTCTGCAAAGAAAAATGCAGCGGCACCGACAGAAAAGAAGTAATCCTGCTCTCTTGGAGGAATACAGTCCAGAACTAACAAAAGAGGTGGCATTGGCAGAGTTGCAGGTAGGCTGCAATTTTTATTCAATTTTCATACGAGACGAAATGCTCCCAAAGGGCGTTTATGTTCTTTATCCTTCCATGTCAATGGGGGCTTTAATTGTTTTGCCATATTTGTATTTTTGTGTATTCTAGTTATTGGCTTCGAACAGCTTAAAAGGGGCCACAATCAACTACGAAAGGGTTTTGTGCCTCTTGAGAGCCACATACCAAGACCGCTGCCAACACCATGTAGACCCCTTGCCAAATTATTTTTTGGTGGAAGAAACTGTAAGTTTATACTTTATATCAGCGTTGATTTAAAACATCGTAAAGCATCTGTTTCTGAGCAGTGGCACACAGTAGAGTTGTAAACTCACACAGGAAAATTAATCTTGTGGCGTTGTATTCAAGGCCCGATTGATTTTTCTTTACTCTCAAGGTTTAATATAACATAGGTCTAGACGAATGACTTATTTCAAATTCACTTTTTTGAGGCACGTGAAGGGAAAATAAGTGTTTTTCTTGTTTTGTTGCTTCTGCGATAGCTTTGTGCTGAGCTCAAACTGCGCTTTGGGTTCACTGTGGATGAAGCGGAACAACGGCTAAAAAAGGCGGCACAAGTTTTCTCAGAGAAGGAAGGAAGGGAGACTTCATATTTAGAGCTCTCGAAGCACTTGCAAGGTTCGTCAGAGCACTCGCTGATCACTGAGGTAAGTTATTTTCTTTTTTCTCTGCCTAACTGTATTCGAAAAGCGTGAAAGACGCACTGATAAGTGCTCATGTGTCAAATGACGTGCGAAAAATAGACTTGGACTAATGCTGAATGTCTAGCAAATGGCTGCATTTAGCATATAACACTCTTTTTTGGGTCTTTGGTGATTCGAATTACAGGCTGCTCTACCGACAGAAATAAAAAAATGCTGCACCACATGTATACGTATACAAGGACCAAGCTTGGGTGTATGGAGGCAGCAAGGAAGAAATAATTCACCTGAAGGAACTGAACATTGAGCGTGCCGTCGTCATATGCTTTCTCATATACTATCTGAAAAACCTCATGTACCCGTCTGCTTTTTCGCAGACCCTGAATATGGTCCGAAAACTTTTAAGACCTCAAGAACCTATCCCACGTGGGCTTATTTCAAACCTATTGAAGTGTTTCTTGGCACTTTTGAAGAAAAAAAAAAGTCTGATCACTATATATGCAATTGGTTGGTCAAACTTTATTGCCAAAGATTATATGGGCAGATGTTTGGAAGTTCTCATATAAATATTTTTCCAAGAAAAACTTTTCAGTTACGTATAGCTGAATTACTGTATATTTTTTCATTTTAAATAAAGTGCTTCATGCTTTTTATGTCTCTGACTAATTCGTTTAATTTGCTTTGCATCCGGACGAATGTCTGAGAGCCTATGCTCCTGCATGAACTGTTCGGCTTTGTGTATGCCAAACAATTTCACATATTTCTCACAGAAATTACCATGCACATGCAGGCTTTATAAACATTTATTGATTAGAAAACTGGTGTACCACTAAGCTAAAAAGCATGGTAAGCCGATACGCCTGTCTTTCTTTCAGGGCTCTTTTATTTTCCAGGTGAATGAAAGGAAAATGCAGTTTGCTGAATGGAAGGAATATGAACCCACAACTTCTGCATGTGCCGTGTGATGCTCTTTCTCTAATGGAAGAGTTTTGCACGAGGCATGCAGAGGTTGTATAAGGTTAATTCCATGCAGTGGTCTGCTGTATTTGTCATAAAAGTTACATTTGAAGGTTTACTGTATAACCTTTCAGTTTAGAAGTTTTTCAAATACCTATACGGACACAAACACGCTATACCTCTAATAAAAGTTACAATTTTAGAGGTTGCTAGTTACATTTTGCTTTAAAGGTTTCTCTGTGACTTATAAAAATACCGTGACCTATATGGTAGAAGTTACCATATTAAAAGGTAATGCATAACCTTTAAATTAGACAGATACGAATCTTAAAAATGTATGCCTCTACTAAAGGTTACGCGGTTAAGAGTGTAGAGGGGACCAGGATCGAAAAGGTTCGACGTACATCACTCATAGCGAGTTCAAACAAAGGAAAAGGATACAGTAGGTAGGCAGGTAAACAATTTTATTGATTCATGAGAGAATCATGTGAGGGTGTAGGAGGGGGAGCAAAAAGCAGGACGACGATGGGCCCTCGGGCCGCTCCATAGATGGCCGGACACTTTTGTGCATCGGCGACACCTCTGGCCCAGCCCACTGTCCGAAGCTGTTGTAGCACCGGTTGCGAGCTGCGCAGAGCAGTCTCCCACTGACTCGTGATGTCCTGAGCCTTGCCACGAGGACTTGGGTTTGTTCGGGCTATTTAGAAAGATGTCGGCTCTGGTGCTATAGGACACAAGCTGCAGTAAATGACTCATTTAACATCGATTCAAGGCAATCACGCGTACGGCATTCACGCGAATATTCTTCAGCTGCAACACCCGTTTCTTTCCAGGTGGGCATCGATGGGGGAACTACAACTATACAGCAAATACGGTGCCTCCCGAGGTCGGGCGGCGCAGGCTGCTGCATATCACAGCGCCCGATGCCAGATTTCGGAGGCCATGATGAGGGCATAGTGTTCTCTACAAAGAAATCATAATAGTGCTAACGTCTAGGGGAGCTGGAGGAGGCGATGTCAATAACATGTCCCCTATAACATGTTTCCGGCTTCCAGGATTGCTTCCGGCACGTGCAGATAGAAAAAAAAAAAAGCATAGCCTGCGAGATCCGACTGGAAATCAGACAGTCACCTCAGGGCGTGGACTTGCGTGCCGTGGTATGGTGACTGAGTAAGTAGGGAATTGGGGTATAGTACGCAGGAAATTGCCTAAATTTCGCTCTCCTGATTTCTCCGGCTTCGCAACTTTGTGAGCTCGCGCCTTTCAAGTGCTTTGACGAAGCATTACCATACTACTTCGAAATTTTGAAATGACATAAGAATGTGCGGAGCTGCAAGCGCGAATATTAAACATATGCGTATACCATACATTGGCATAGACGATGACACTTCTACACTGTAAAAAAAAAAAAAAGTCCTTTGACTTTCTTTGTGAGTCTTGACTTGCCACGTGTATGACTCCCAAAAGAGAGGTAACGTGCCTCTTTAAAGAGAGTCATATACGTGGAAAGTCAGGACTCCTCGAAAAGAGTAACACGTACTTTCTCTTTTCTTAATTTGTATGGTGCAGCTGAATGATCGCGTATCCTGAGTTTGCTTCTATTCGCGTTCTCTTTTTTTTTTACTGGTCATTACGATTTGTACCGTCAAACAGCAACACTACCTAACGTGTAGACTCATCCGACCACCAGATGGAGGTATACCTAGACCAGGAAAAACAAAGTGTTTACTTTGGGCCCCGCGTCGGCGTGCAAGCGGCGTCATACGGTCTGTTCTTGTTTACAGACTCTCAGCTTGTTTATATAGCACTAGCCACTCAAGGCATGGAAAGGTTCGTTAGTGGGGCGGTTATAGGTGGCTCAGAACAGTATTTATTTAATATACTTACGCTGAAAACTAATCGCGGTAACATCGAGAAAGGAAGCTGCTTAGTTAGCTGTGAACAAACGTTTTTGCTTTCACGCCACTGGCACCGTGGCATTAAATGGAGATGAAAGTGGCGCGCACTAATGCGGCGACCTTTAAGTCCAACGTTTCTCGTGCATTCCAGACTTGACATTTTCGTTATTACGCTTTGCAAACGTGATGGCGACAATCGAAAAAAAGAAAACCCTAATACACTCCGTGGCCTACCGTAATAGACCATAGGAGGCTGTTTGCCTGTACTTCTAATGCACCTAATGCACACCCTACATTTGGCTTGTTTGGCGCTGCCTGGTAAATATCTGCGCTAATGCAGGAACCGTGTTTCTCAAAGCTGTAGATTGACTGACACCATTTGCGAATCAATACTGCGCCTTGTGGACAGGACTGAAGCGATTTCAGACGCTGCCATACTAAGACTGCCATACTAAATTAAGTCGACTAATAATCTGTGGTGATCGAATAGTGAAACTGAAGAAGCGAATGAAATAATTCATTGCATTAGAGAACAACCGCGTCCAGCTATGGAATATTTTGTAATCTCTAAACAATGTGCATATGTAGTGTGCGTGGGATAAATTTGGCATTAGTAATAAAGCAGGGTGTTGGTTTCCTGACGTACGCGTGTAATGCCGTTCGTAGATAGACCTCCAGTCAATAAGGAGCTTGCGGAGGAGGATCAACGGCTTTCATTTTCACTAAGCTCAAATACAGCATCATTGAAACAAGAAAACGGCATGTCACTAAACGCACCTGGATTTTCGTGTTCCTTGAAGGAGATTGCGGTGTTCCTTCAGAACATCTAATTGTTTCAAATGTATGCAAACGTGGTGACACTGGTCAGCTTGTAAATGGTTCTACCTAAACAGATACGACGCTCATGGGACCGCCTAAAAGTAAATTTTCTTATTTAGTAGTACCAGCAATGTTTTTTTTTTTTTAGAAATAGCACGCCACGTGCGATCTCAATCGGGGACTTCTGCCCGTGGGCAAGAAACCCGATTCTCCTGTGGGAAAATTATTCTAATGTTCGTGTCGAATATCCATGTACAAATATTCGCACTGAACGAACATTCTCTAATTTCTAATGACAATTTGCCGAGTCTAATACGAATCGCGTAGCAAGAAGTATTCGATTCGTATTCGAAACGTTGAATATTCGCGCAGTACCTACGGTTAGTAAGAGTCCTAGAGCGATAAGGAATTGCTAACATGCCTTCATGAAAGGCTAAACCTCGTCAGTGTTTTCTCCGCACTCGTTTTCTGTCCAGGCATATCAAGAGAGACCTGTCACGTGTCCTGCTCTTTGCGAGGGAGGGGAATCTGGACACCGAAGAAACAACGTTTTACTTCATGAGGTTTGTCATTCAAATACGCTGTAGTATTATTTACATATTTTACGCAACGGACGCACCATTGAAAGGACCGCAAGAGCTGCGTTTTCCGGTATCGGCTCGCGACTCGACGACGACTGCGAAATACGGGAGCGTTTACGAAGGCATACGTACAGGTAGTGTATTTCCAGATAGTTGATTTTAACACCTAAACTTATAACATGAGCGTGATCACCCCCCCCCCCCCCCGCTATTGTTGTTTACTGATACACAGATGTGGCGAAATAAACCAAACCTGAAATTTAATGCACTGCGGAGAGCTTACAAGAGTGGTTCTTCGAGCATCGTAGTTCAAAGCCACTATTTTTTTTTCTCTGAAACTTTTCTTTTTGTGTCACCTCACATGTGTTAACCACGTTTGCGATGGCACGCTCCAGCGGTTATATAATAGGGAACCAAGTCGCAAAACGTGGCCCTTTGCAAAACCTGGTGATCTATGGGGCACATTTATATCGGCTCAGCACCAACAGGCTAATAAATTTAGAACTGATGGCTCTCGCAAGTTGAACATTAGCTTTGCTTATCAGTTTAACTGGTTCCTGGTCATAGTTTTCGAATCAGTGAATCCTAAGAATAATAGAAGATCAATTGTTGCAAATGCTGTATTCATTCCGGTGAGAGCAGTTTAACGGACGGGTAAGGCGTTACACTTTCCGCGGCTGTATGCACGCAAAAAAGAGCGCAGTGAAACATATTTTAGTACATTGTACGATTCCGTTCAGGTGCAAGAAGGCAGGGCAAATCGTAGAGATTCAAGAAGGCACGAGAACCTACAGCTATGCACGGTATCATTATGCGATGTGTACAGAGGTTAGAAAGAGACGGCTTGTGCATTGTTCGAAAAAGGTGATAGGGTAGGTATGTGTGGAGGTCAAAAATTCGCATAAATTTATTTTTATGACAAGCTGCACTTGTCAGCATCCAGACACTAAGGGGCATTCTCTGAACATCTCTGAGCACGTGTGTGAGCTGTGTGTTTGTGTGTGTACGTGTGAGTGTGTGTGAGTGTGTGTGTGTGTGTGTACGTACGACCAGTGAGCTCTTTCAGGGGGTAGGGAGGGAACTTACGCGTACTTTGTTTGCGCGAGAGGGTAGCAGGAGGAGGGGGGGTGGCAAAGGGGGGCAGGCGAAAAATTAGGGAAGGGGCGGGGCGTGCCCCCTTCCTAGAGCCGCGCCCGACTGCCCCCTCGGTCCTGCGCGAGGTCAGGTTGAATCTCCCGCTCTGCTGGCATAGCGACAAGCGTGCGGTTGCGACGGTGGCGCCATCTGTGTTTTGCAGGATGCACGACTACGATGACAACAACCAGCTGGATGGGCTGGAGCTGATGCAGGCGTTCGACCACCTTCTCGAGCACAACAACGAGACGTCAACTGAAGCGAAACTGGTCGGTAAGTGACGTTAGCTGGGCATGGCACGATCATGGCCCTCCCGTACCCACGCGCAAAGGTTGTAGAGGTGAAAACACGTACGTAAGTCTCCGCCAGCGGAAATGTCACACCAATATCCGGTAGACTAGTTAGCTAAGTGGTCAGACGTGTCGTGCGGAATAATAAACGTCCTTACTAGGGCTCGGTGACAATACCGTACCCCGCTCTGGCGTGGTTCCAGTACATGTCTAGTATGGCAAGGAAATGTAACCACATACATAATAAACGACACAAAGAACACAGACAGGGTGGACTCTGGTCACTTGTTTTCAATTCTTTCCCCTCGTTTTCTCGGCGCTTTCATCCGGGTTAGTTTATTTTTCGTATATGTCGATTAGTCAGTCACGTTTCGGTACGTGTAAAAATACACAGCTTCCGGCGTGTAGAACAAATTTGTCGCATTGCAGCAGTTTGGTGAGCGTACTTTCCTGTTGAAACTATGAATGGTGCAATGAAGCACGCTTTAAGGTTATAGTGCGAATTTTACGTGCTTCCGTGTTTTTTGTTTATTTTTTTAACAGATATACAGGGGCAGTCGCATGCGTGCAGCAGCAGCAGCAGCAGCAGCAGCAACAACAACAACAACAACAACAACAACAACAACAACAATAATAATAATAATAATAATAATAATAATAATAATAATAATAATAATAATAATAATAATAATAATAATAATAATAATAATAATAATAATAATAATAATAATAATAATAATAATAATCTTCCCGCATCGCAACGCGTTTTTGGAATAATGCGGTGCCAGCTGCTGTGTACAGTGTACGAGTTTGTTTTGACATGCATTTCAGTAGAAACTCAGAAAACGTAGATATTTTTTTTTTTTTTTTGAAGAGCTGCAGTATACGGGAATGTTAAAACTGTCGGCTTTACTGGTATACGCCCAGGCTTCAGCAAGCTAGCGAACACAGGCTGACGCAGAAGCAGGCTGCAGGATGCCTCGGAGTCACGTGTTTGAGACACCAGCTGGACAATTCTGTAGTAATCCAGTATGTGATTGCACAGGCGTTAGGAAGGGGGGTGGGAGAGGGGCAGGAGGAAACCCCCCCCCCTCCTAGTCATCTAAAAGGGAGCGCCAATTTTACCCTATACTTTCATTGGGTAGGGCCTGTGACGTCATTGTTTAATGTGCAGGATCCACGCAAGTTTTTTGTCGATAAGGGCGGCCGAGGAACCTCGATGTTGCATTCCAAGAGCTGCTTACTTTCCATCGTTATCTTCGGAAAACCGGGAACCAATGGCAGGCCGTTGTGAAAAGCACGTGATCGCTCAATTTCATTATTGCATCCATTGCGGACCTTGTTCTCTTTCGGATCGAGCAACGGAGGGGGGGGGGGGCTGCGGTAAAGCTGACCCTCCAAATGGAGAACGTGCTCATTCTGTTTAGACGACGGTCATTTCTAAGGGCGCGTTGATTGGACAGTGTTCGAGAACCGACGGACAGGCGCGAATTGTCGCCGCCCGGTTCTCAAAGCGTATCGAGAGCGGTGAACAATCATGATTGTTGGCGTAGCATGGTTTTAGTTTCAACTGACAACGCAATAAAAGCAGAGTGGACAGAGAAGTGGACATAATGACCTGTCAACTTCTCCGTCCGCTCTGTTCTTATTGCGCTGTCTGCTGAAACGTAAATCAAGCTCTATTCAACAGTCGCAGGAAGGACCAATCCACCAAGTGGACTCAAATAGAATACCTTTTCTTCCATGGTATTTAAGCTGGTGTAGACATCGCATAGACTTATAGTTGCTTGTGCTTAGCCTCTTGTCTGCACAAGGTGAACAGACTAAATAAGAAAAGTCTCTAGACAAACCTGCTTTTGCGAATTGTACTCAGCACCTTTACCTGTTTCCCTAGTTCTTATTTGGTATATAACCCGTATATAAACAAATGTTTAAAAAAAGAAGCGAGAACCTATATAGGCATTTGCCCTTTATGTAAACATTCCGCGAATTCCGCTTAAAAAAGACGTGTGGGCATGTGCCATCTTGATGGTTTGTACCTACTACACTACAGGTTTTTCATTGAACTCATTAATTTTCATTCATTATCCTGATAGTTAATTGACCCTTCTCTTTACTAAACTTATGTTCCCATATCACATGTATCCTCTACGACTCCTAACTTGAACTATTACCTCCTTTTTTGTTTGAGTTTCACTTTTTTATTTGGGTTGCTTAATGTTCGAGCCAACGCTGAACCTCAGGTTGGCTGGGGCTGACTTTGGATGTGCTCCTTGAAACACATAAAGTTGCTTTCTGCTGCCTCCATAAGACTGCAGAAAAAGTCCACAGACTTCCTGTTCATCGTCTAAATATGCTTCCGTGATGATTGCAGTATCTTACGGCAGGATAACTATATAGCTGCATGACTTACTCGAGAGTTTTAGAGCCGGGGACCCTAAGCGGCTTGCGTACGCACGCTCTTGCGTTCCTTTGCACGCCCATCCGCACTCATGGAGAATACAAAGGATGCAGGGGCTTACGTACGCGAGCCTCTTTGGGGCCTCATCACTAAAACTCTGTATTAGAGAGTTGCAGTGCCGGGGCCCCAAGGCGGCTTGCGTACGTAAGCCCCTGCATTTTTTGTATTCTGCATGAGCGCGGCTGAGAGTACAAAGGAATGCAAGAACGAGCGTACGCAAGCGGCCTGGGGTGCCTGGCACTAAAACTCTCTATTAGAGAGGTTTAGTGGCGGTGCCCCAGGGCGGCTCGCGTACGCAAGCTCTTGCGTTCCTTTGCGTTCTTTTTGGGTGCGGCTGTCGAACAGAAGAAAACGGGGAGATTTACATTAGGACGCAAGAACGCGCGGGCCCAACGGCTAGGGGTCCCCGGCACTAAAACAATATTTTCTTGGCTTTCCGGCGGCGCTTCAGCGATGGTGGACAACCTGATGGCCGTGGACGCCAACAACGATGGTCTCGTCTCCTTTCCCGAGTGGCTGGCCTTCATCCGGACCACGAATCCCAAGGAACATGAGAACATTGAACACGGTGGCAACGTCGGGAGCCAGGGACAGACGAAGCACTCTCACTTGGATCAGTGACTCGAGAAAAGATACCCGGCCAGACTTTGACCACCATCGTACCCACCCATGCCTGCTTTAAGTGGAGCCCTCTGTACTTACAGTGCCATCTGCAGCACGGAAGCTGAACAAAACACTGCGGCGTGGTTGATCGTGAAAGTGCGGACTTCTTTATGTTTCCTCAAGCTTCGACCTTACCCATAGTACGCTCGAACTTTCGAGATGCAGTACTCTAGCCTCCTCTTGCTTGCGTAGCACTCCTAATCAGCTTCGCGGGGTGCTGAATACTTTTAAAGCAGGCGCCGGCTTCGTGTGACCGTGGTGGCTCTTCGTGTTTTCTCCTTGGTGAATTTGGCTGTTTTATTTCATTAGCCGTGGGGGCTTTTTGTGTTTTGTGCATGGTGAGTTTGGTCGTTTTTTTTTTATTAGCCGCAAGAGAACGACGTGTACTTTTGTGTGTGTGTGTTTTTTGTTATTCTGATCAGCATGTTCCTGATCTCCTTATAACGTTGTCCTTAACGTGTTAGAGATGTCATGAAAGTTTCAGCGCATGCGCATATCTTCCATTGAAATTTCGTAGCTCGTCGCCTTGTACGAGTGCCTCGTCGCGTTGTATAGACACACAAGACACGTGGGCGCCGCAACCTTGGACTGTTAAACGAAGTTTTTTTTTTTTTTTACATTGCGACATGAATAAGGTCATGAAACGTTGAATGCACCCACCCAACCGTTTTCATGCGTATGCGTCTAACGTAGCACTGTTGTTTAGTTGTTAAATACAAAAGAACGGCAGAACTACAGCCCAGTATGGCGGATAGATAGATAGATAGATAGATAGATAGATAGATAGATAGATAGATAGATAGATAGATAGATAGATAGATAGATAGATAGATAGATAGATAGATAGATAGATAGATAGATAGATAGATAGATAGATAGATAGATAGATAGATAGATAGATAGATAGATAGATAGATAGATAGATAGATACCCATTACTACAAAGGTTTCAGCCATAATTCGTCGTCATCATTATCATCATCACCAGCCTGAGCATCAACAGTGGGCGCAGCTACTCACGTGACCTCTCAAAGACTGATGATGATGGTGGTGGTGATGATGATAGAACAGCCAGTCCAGATTACTTTTGCTTTCGAGTCGCCTTAGACGAATGCATAAGGGACCCTGTGAGTTTTGCCTTGTTCCATGCGGAAGAAATCTTTGGCAAGTGCGCCAGCAGAATCTTTTCATTCCTTGACTACTTATATAGCCGGTTCTGAGGGCATTTCAGCTAACTTGGCACGATCGCCTTGAAGGTGTCGTAAAGGTCATAGCAAGAAAACAAAGAAAGGAAAAAAAAACAGCAACGAAACAAAAGAGAGAGAGCGAGAGAAAGATATACAAGAAAGCCGGTTATGACAGCGTTCCGGCTCAGTTGATGCGGTCGCTTTGATGCCACTACAACCTTACAACACCGCAGTTTCTAAACGATTGGCAACTTTACGGTGGTCCTTAGAAAGTAGAACATAAAAAGAAATCGAAAAAAGAAAGACCTTCCTAAAGGAATGCATAGCGCTCCGTAGGAAATGCTTGGGAAATATATTGTCACGTCGCTTCAGAGGACTAGGTAGGGTTTATTCAACGTAGAGCAACAGGGCTCTTACCAAACGCGTCGGTTATGCTTGCTTGCTTGTTCCCTTTTGCTGCTTGTTCGCAAAGGGGACAGCGCGCGCACTTCGTTCTTTTGTGGCCTGTGCCTCTGCCTTTGCATATAACCCACTACTACAGGTGGCAATATGGAAATGGTGTATGAATGTGATAATTAGAAAACTTCTGAAAGGGCAAAGTTATAACATTGGAAATGTAGATACGAGGCATATGTGGGGTGGCACTTAAAAAAAAAAAAACATCCCGCCGGAAATCGCGCGGCTTTACCGAAAATGCGAGGTAGACATGTAGTGGTACATAATGATTGGCGACTTAAACCCACGAGTTATTAAGTCTGTCGGGGCTCAAACTTTCGTTTTCTCTGGGGCATGTAGGGTATCGAACCCTATACCTCCGAAGTACAGAGGTACCTGAAAAGCGACGGGTAGGCATACAGGAAAATAAGTAATAAAAAAACCATCCAACTAACAGCCGAGCCGAGGAATTCTTACGCATTAGTATAGACAATTCTCAGAATTTCGGTGACATTCCTAACCATTAGAGAAACCCTTACGTTGATTACCTTTCGCGCTATGATCGAACTCATCGCGTAGTGGACACTAGTATAGAATATAAATAAATTGACGAGGCTGGCGCTCATGGTTAAGTCGGTTTCTCTTCACTCGTGCTACTAGAAGGAACTCCTAATTGCCTCAACCCAGACACAACGCACGTGCGTGTTATGCAAAGGTAAGAAAACGTGGCGAGGACAAGAAAGAGTAAAATAAAAGGTGCCCCAGCGCCGGGCGTTTGCTGGCCTTCGTATAGCAACGCAGGTAAGAGGCACTAGCTTTTCCCGATGTGACAAACACCACCTGCTGCAAGTCGTAAGAGAGGGGCCACGCCGAATGACTTTCCGTGCCAAGCTGCTAGACGAAGAGGGGCTATAGCTTCTTCCTGCAACGAGCGGCGGCTGCGGAGGCAGTCGTCGCTTATCTGGAGGCTTTCTCAGTCGACGTGCTTATCACGTGTTCTGACGTTCCTCTTATCAAGTGTCCAACGTGGCTACCCGTGTCCGCTACACCCTCCTTCGTGCCTCCGCCGGCAGCAGCGTTGAAAGAGAGCCCAAGCTCCCACACCTGGCACTGAAATCCGCCGTCGGATCTTCTTGGAGTTCCCAGGCAGTTTGTTATACGCTGTACTACGCCATAGGACGTGAAACTTGCCAAAGGGGCAGAACAAAAGCCCGTCAAGGAGGAGCTTCTGTTTCTGTGTTTTAGCTGTGCGATCGATCGTCTTGTGTGCTTCTTTTTTTGTGCGCGTGATGCGGTCGACGCTCGCTTGTGTGGCTGCCGGCCGGAGGACACCGGTGCTGGCCGCGTTGTGCCTACTTGCTGTGAGCTGTGCATTCCCGGTGGCGGCCGCTCTAGACGGAGGCGACAAAGCGGCGCAAATTCGTCACAAATTCGGAAGGAGGGACATAATCCACGATATCGAGTAAGTGAGAGAAGAAAGTACGCGTGTGTATATACAGTCGTACAATCTGGATCACAAGTCAGTAGCCTATAGCCAGAATTCGCTTTATTTTTGCGGGAGGGGGGTCGGGGTGACACCCACCCCATCCTCCCCTGGCTACGCCACTGCCTAGAGGGGTCAAGCGCGTGGCTTCGGAAGCTTGCGCCGTCTACAGCTGCACCTTACATTAGCTTTAAGCTTCTGTTCATGCATGGATATTGGTATCATAACGGCGTCGGTCTTTGCATATTTTTGCAAAAACCCCAGCTCACTTGTGGCCGACTGGCCACTCGACAAGCGTGATTCAGACTGTAGTACACGCCTCTTTCTGGAGCGCGGGACTTGCAAGGAATTTTATATCCTTGAGCCTCTGGCATGTTTTGGAAGCAAAGATTTTGACCAATACCAGCTACAAAAAAAAAAAAAAAACCCGGGACAGTGCATTATTCAGTACGGTGCTTATCTTGGACCTAACAACTGCTGTGATATTCCACCTTTCTTTATCCGCAACTCAGCACTCGTGTGCTTTGTAGTTAACTCATCCTAACGTTCTCACGGAAAGAAGACACAAAAGGACGAAGCGATTCGACAGGACCACCGCTGCACTCGCAACCAGTTTAATTCGAAAGAACTGGGTTAATACACATGCAAACAAGCGTACGCGTGTAACAATGACTTTCATTGATAAATCGAGAACTTTTTACGTTGTTCCTTGAAAAATGAATCTTCACTGTTGTTAAGCACAATTGACTGTTTGCTTATACAATTATCTTTTCGTTTACGGATATGGAATGCTTCAATTATTTCTATATTCAGCTGATCCATATGATTTGAAAGTGTTTCTCGTTTACTGAAAGGTGGTATGCAACCACATTCTGGGCAATGCTCTTTAATGCGCGAATGAGTGTTGTTTTTTAGGGACATATTGTGTCCTAACAGTCGTGTGTTAAGACATCATCCCGAATCGTTTCTTCCGTTTGTCTTCTTTCCGTGCGCTGCCTCACACTTTAAGATGAACTGTCACGAACTCGCCCGGCTTTCAACTTTACTGTAGATACATTGTTAACGACCGTAAAGTTTCAGGCTCTACCGTCTGGGGAGCTACTGAGCATGGCGCTGTCGCTGAAATAAATGTAGGTGCCCTATAAGCCGCCATATAAGCAGTCTTCACGACAAGGCATTGCCTCAAAAAGCGAGCAATGAGGCAAAATTGTAGCTTACCTTAATTGCTTAGGTAAAACTCAAAAGGTACAGCCAGAAGTGTGGACGCCTGTACGAGTTATCACTGGCTTAAGATGCAGTTGGAAGGCTCCGTGTGGCGCTGCATATGAGTGAACTTTCCTATTTGTGCACCGATCAGAACGCTGGCTATCTCAATTTATTAACCAGGTTAAAATAATGACATCCTGAGGCTGATCTATAAAGTTGGATCTTAAATGGGCCTTGAATATAAAGAACTAATCTTGTCAATGATCACGGCACCCAGGAAATATTCGGAGCATGTGTTTTCAGCGCAACATCGTCGTGTTCTTATTATTAGACTAAACTCTAAGTGTGTATGGCCATAGAACTATGGTAAGATAGCGCGAAACAACGAAAAACAAAATGAAAAAAAGAAAGATAAAAGGGTCGCGGAATCTAATCCCAGCAGCGGCGGCCGCATTTCGATGGAGGCGAACTGTCGGAGGCCCGTGTACTTGGATCACCAGATGGTCATATTTTGCGGAGCCCTCCATTACAGCATTCCTCATAATCGTATCGCGGTTGTGGGACGTAAAAACCTCACGCTTACTCAAAAAAAAAGTAATGAAAAGAACAGGGTAAGGAGCAAGGTGAGCAAAAACTCACGGGGTCACTTATGCATTCACCTAAGACGACTCCAAGGGGAAAGCCATCTTGCTTTTCTTCTATAAGTCGATGTATTGTCCCTGCCCCCCCCCCCCCCTCGAAAGCTTTCTGCACCTAACGGGATTTCGCACTGCCTCCGTGATCAGCCCACCTTGGACCAAGCTACGATGTCATATGATGACGTCATCATGTGATGTTACGTCACGTGATGTCACTGTGACGACATAATGACGCCACAAGTTCTGGCGATTTGTGACGTCGTGATTACGTCATATGGTGACGTCATCGTGTGATGATGATTTTTCCCATCACTCGCGCTGTCCCCGACGCTGCGGAACGACGACGCCGACGGTCAATTTTCGCGTTTGATGAGGAATATAAGGCTTTCGCCTTAATAGAATATGTGCAACTCGGAAGTACTCGCTGTTGCGCTCGTTTCGCGCTAAGTGACCGCAGTTTTATGGTCAGTGCAAAGTAGGAACCGACTAGCCCGACAGCAAGTACTCCACAACGCAATATATTGACGGTTCCTTGGCGCAACCGAGCCCTTGAAGTTTTTATTTCGGGACAGCGTGAATGCAAAAAACCAAACTACAATAAAATAAAGACCATGGCGACACGCCCGTGATATAAACAACATAAACAAGATGAAGCGTAATTCGGTTTTTCTTTTTCAACTGGACGCGAGAGAGAGCTCCGATATACTGGCTTGTAAGTGGGGGCTCAGCAAAGTGAGACCGTCATTCAAGGAGCGGAATCCTGAAGATTCACTCACGCCTTGTAAAATAGCAAAGTAGTTGAACTTTTTTCGATGGGAAGTTCGCCCATAGTAGAGCGCACGTAGTACTCTAAATCGTCAACCATCTTAACAGCGAGGCTGTTTAATTAAGGTCTCCGTAATATGTCTTTAGGAAACAGAAATTATCATAATCATGAACCGGCACGCGCTCTCTACATCCTCTTCTTAATCCTCTTCTGCTTCGCTCCCAGAACACGTGCGCCGATTTCTCCGGCGTGGCCCGTAATAACTCTGATAGATGAGAGAACGAGTACGGAGAGAGAGAGAAAGAAAGAGATATAAAGAGAGAGTAAGAGAGAAACTCTTGGCGAAAAAAATTTCTTCACGAGGCGGGATTCGAACCCGCGTACCCTTGACCCGAAGGCGAGCGTCTTAACCACTCGGCTATCCAGGCACGCTAGCAGAGCACATCATAGCCTTAAGAAAGGGAAAATAGACAACCACCCGTTTGTAGCACGAAGCCGCAAGGAAATCCATACGGATTTCTTTGTGGCTTCGTGCTACAAATGGGTGGTTGTCTATTTTCCCTTTCTTAACCCTTCCGCCACCTTGCGGGATTCCGCAGAACTGATTTGCACATCATAGCCTTGTATAGTATAGTGTAGCAAGGGGGGGGGGTGGGAAAGGGAAGTGAGCGCGAGGAGCAGAGCTGTGATGGTGAGGAGGGAAAGGAGGAGGGAGAGAGTAAAGCATAGAATAGAAAGAAGGAAGCAAGGGAGAAATAGAGAGAGAGAGAAATAAAGGGATGAAAGAGGAAGAAATAGAGAAATATATAAATAGAAATAAACACAGAAAAGAAGACAGAAAAAACAGAGAGAAGAAGAAAGAAAATGGAGGAAGACAGAAAGAAGCAATTTGCAAAACTTATCAAAACAGCAAACGCCAGGGCTACAGAGGTGCTCATCAGCTCCGCTGTCTCTTTAGCATTGCGCCTGCAGTGCAAACTACGCGATTTCTTTTTTTCGAAACAAAGCTGCATGTATTTTTATGTGCATATTTAAGGAGACCGAACTTTTGTAGTCACCGCAAGCAAAATGCCAAAAAGAAAAAAATAAACTGAATACATTGCGAAGGATTACACCTCGAAATTTTACTAAACTTCTTGCAGCACCAATATCGCTTGTGTAAAAACTCTCTTTTATACATGTACACATACAGTTTTAGATGGTCGTAACGAAAGGAGGCACATGAAGAAAAAGAAACGTTTATTATTTTGACATTTCGACTCGGGACAGGCCGGATAAACGAAAGTGCATGCGCAATAATTATAATATCTGGGGTTTTACGTCCCAAAACCACGACATGATTATGAGAGACCGGAAATTTCGACCATCTGGTGTTCTTTAATGTGCACATAATTCTAAGTACACGGGCCTCAAACATTTCGCCTCTATCGAAATGCGACCGCCGCGGCCGGGATCGGAGCCGCGACCTTCGGGTCAGGAGTGCATGCGCAGGGTAGGCGGAAAGTGACTCTCTATTAACAATTGTTCATAAGTTTTATAATACTTAACCACTTTCAATGCAACAAAAAGCATCCTATTCCTTACAGTCGGACAATTTATTACGCATCTCATTTATCTCATTGGAGCTGTCAGAGGCACGACCTCAACTAATGTTGTCAGTCGATACGTTATTCGGGACACATCTTTCAGGAGGCTGGTGGGGCGTGGTGGCGCCCTCCAATGGACTGCAAGTGGTCCTGACGGCCTTCAACTTGTTCCTCTTGGGGTGGTCTAGAGAGGAATTTTATCGCGCGGCACGAAAAGCGTATTGATTAACTTAAGGAGCGAATAGAGTGAGTTTCTGCGAATGCACCACACGAAACACAACAGAAGTGTGTCGCAAACACTTGCAATTGTTTACCATAACATTAGTGAAAATTGACGCTTTTTACACGGAATTTCAGCAATTCATACCAATTCTTTCGCTTTAAGGAACACAATGCTGTGTGTTGCACACACACACACACACACACACACACACACACACACACACACACACACACACACACACGCACGCACACGCACACGCGCACACACACACACACGCACACACGCACACACACACACACACACACACACACACACATATATATATATATATATATATATATATATATATATATATATATATATATATATATATATATATATATATATATGCATGCTGCAAAGGAATACATATTGGGAAAATTAAACATCATATTATTAAGTTAATGTGTGAGTAAACAATGTAAAGTAATTCGCTGTTCTATCAAGACAGGCGTGCAATATTTTTTTTCTTAACCTTTTCGCTCAGGCACCTCAAAGAAGATCTCAAGACAATCACAGATCTGCAAATCGAGGGCAAGCTGACGGAAGACGAGACGATGTTTTATTTCATGCGGTAAGTCCATGGCGCGCTGGCTTGACCGACTGGTTAACTTAGTTCTTTTAACAGAAGCGTACCTTGAAGCACCAGTGGTACAAGTTACTTCGGCGAAAAAACAGTGCGAGAACGGGATAGAGGAGGAAATTGACATTTACGAAAATGTAAATTTTGCTCTTATATTTTCTTGCTAGCCCTACAACATCTAAGGATATCTTCAACGCGAATGGTCCATTTTTTAATTGTAAGGTATATAAGGTATAGGGCTTCGCCTCCAAGATCTCTCATTACACCTGTAGCTACTGCGTTAATTAGTGTAGAGTATCACTGGCTGATCTGGTGACAGGGTTGCGTACTGTTGCTTTCATATTTGAAGGCATTATTTTATCGAACTCTACTGTCAGACATTGGATGCACCAAGATTGTGCGTTTACAGAAGACTCGACTTTCATGTGTTAAGTGCAGGTATCATTGAAAAGATTACAGAGCTACATGTGACCTATTGAAGGTTGTCATGATGATGAATCCCCTTTAAAGCATTACGAATATTCTTACAATGAAGGATGGGCAAATGATCAGGTGGTTGTGTAGTCGTTCATTAACTTAGCCTCTGTGGATTTTGATTCAGAAATGGGGAGGAAAGAAAAAAGCCTAAGTGAAACGCGACTTGATAACATGTGTATGGATTGCAGCATGCACGATTTCGATGACAACAACAAGCTTGACGGCTGGGAGCTGCTGACCGCGATGAAACACATGGTGGCACACAACGTTAAAAAGACCGAAGAGGATCCCACCATCAACGAGACAATAGGTAAGCAGAAAGATAGTATAAAATGAAGCATCCTTTTCCCTGGTATGTGTTCTTATATGTTTACGAGATTCGAGCCTTCTGCTGCGTTTTCAATATAACTTCGGATGCTCGCGCTTCAAGCGTTATTTAGGCGAAAACCTTAGATGCCTCATCAAACGCGACAAGTGACATCGGCGGCGGTAACACGAGTGATGCAAAATATCATCATCACATGATGTCGATACCGTATGACGGCATAATGACGTCACAGGTCGCCCAAAATTGTGATGTAATAATGACGTCAAATAATGCGGTATCACGTGATGACATTATCGCGTGACATCGTCGTTTAGTCTAAGTTGGGCCGATCCCAGAGGCACTGCAAAACCACGTTGGTTACAGAAAGCTTTTTTTCTTTTGCGAGGGGTAGGGGGGATCAGTATAGTCGATTGCGAAGAAAAAGGTGACTTTCGCCTTCGAGTCGTCTTAGACAAATGCGTAAAGGACCGTCCGAGTTTTTGTGCATACGTCCATTATGTCCATGCCTTGCTACGCGCGCATCGAATCATAAGTGCATCCAAACACTCCTATAACCTTTTATTTCGATGCCTGGAATGAACGGGCTACGCTTGCATGGCCGTATTCGGCCATGTCGTTTATATACTCCGTCGCTTAGCAACGACAGTACAATGATGACGACATATGCCATCTTCGTTCCGCTATGGCGTCGTAAATTATTCATAATAATAATAATAATAATAATATCTGGGGTTTTACGTCCCAAAACCACGATAATAAATTATTCGGGAACGGGAGTTTAAGGGGTGATAAGCTAATAGAAAAAAAAAACTACCGCCTCGCCTAATTTTTGTTTGCAGTGTAACTGGTCCTGCGACAGTTCAGGGCAGGATGCATAGTCTAATGCCGACTGCGCGCACTCATTTCAGAGGCCGTGGACACGCTGATGCACTTTGACAAGAACAACGACGGATTCCTGGAGTACGCGGAGCTTCGGACTTCGTCCGACGACGAGCCATAGAAGGCACCAACATCTTGACGACGAGGAAGCTACGGTGTCATCATCATTCCACCATGTTGTGATTTACAGTATTTAAGAATGGTGTGGTCACGGCATACAGTTTGTGCGAGCGTTGTCATGACGAAACGCGTCTTCATTGAACGTAGCTGGTAACGTCCACCGATTGCTTAGAAGACCCCACCTGGTTTATAGTCGAAAAGTTTACTGGGTAGCTTTGACGGCGTTAACACATCCCCCTCTTGTTGAGAGGAAGCTGTTGTTTTATATCTGTGTAAAAGGATCAGCGTATGAAGCAATGGGATGGATGGGCGGGCTAGGTCGTATTGCATTCTTAGTAAAGAACCTTCAGAGCGCACGAAAAACGACAGGTTAAGCAAGTATCGCGCACTATGGTCACTCGTATCGTCTGATTCCTATTTCGTGTGTCGACCTCCCTGGCTCGACGATCTTTTCTAAAATTAGAGCTCTAACTCGTCGGCTCCCAATACAGTTGTTTCTTCACTGAGAAACAATTATCTTAGCAGTTTTAATTATCATTCATGTAATCGGAAGCCTTGTACCAACCAGCGTCTTCCCCTCCAACGCATGATAGGCGCACGTTTCTATTACTTTTTTCTGTTTATTTTTAAGAACTCCCGTGGACATGTTGTCGATACAATACCTATATTCCACTATCACCCCTTCATGCATTAAAGTTTCTATCATTTTTTTAGTGTGCGACTACGATCTTGCCGTTTCGCAGCGGAAGCTCCAAAATAAATTTGTGTCATAAATATCTTCATTTGTCGAGTCGGTTCTTCTAGACAGTGTTTATAACCCTGTGACTTGTTTTGTTTTCGTCCTCGTCATTCCCACTACTTTGTGAACACTCCAAAATGTTTGATTGAATCTGTTACCCATAGCATTTTGTTTGTCTTACAACGTTGGCCTAAATTTAAGTTTTATTGCAATTGATTTCCATTGCAGGGCATGGTAAAACGTGAATATTTATTTCCATCCAGTTTGGCGCTTCCATTAAATAACAACTGGCAAGTCTCAAGGTTAAAATTACCCTCGCACACTTTGCTTCAGGATTACGAACACTGGGGTTCAAATGCCCCGACTGCGCCGTGTTATTAAAATGAATTGCATCGACGCGCTGCAGTAGATGTATAAACACGCGGAGATATGTTATCAGCACTGTTATTAGCGTGATAACGAGTGTTATTGCTCGGCCTAAAAACGACAGAAAGGCGCGCGCCAACACTCGCGTCGCTAACACGTTTCACGTTTTATGAACATACCGTGTGGCTACCACTAAAGTTTACCAACTAGTCAACAGCGTCATTAGATATTGTGAACACAACACGTGACTTGCATCTTCATCGTTACATATCGTCATCCCTTTACATCTTTCTTATAGACCCATCGCGATTGCCGCGCGGTTAAGGTGCGCAGCTATTGACCCGAAGGTTGCGGGATCGAATCCCTGCCGCGGAGGCCGCGTTTCGATAGAGGCGAATAGCTAGAGGCCCGTGTACGAATATTTAGGTGCACGTTAAAGAACCCCAGATGCTCGAAATTTTTGGAGCCTTCCACTACTGTGTTCCTCATAATCATATCGTGGCTTTGGAACGTAAAACCCCGACAATTACATTATCTTCCTTATATGTATGTATGAAGCCAGTCCTGCATGCTTCGCCATAACCGAAGATCGAGCCCATGATATGGCTTCGCGTTCAAAGCGTCCCGCGTCTCGCGGCCGTAGCCGTATCCAGAGCCGCAGCCTCGTCTGCAGCCAATTAAGCTGACGCTCTCCAGCTGTGCCTACGCTCGCTGTTTGTCGCAACTGTCGCAACGGCTGGCACCGACGTCATTCCCTATGGGAGGAAGAGAAGACTCCGATGAAGGATTGTCAGTGGGAGGCACGGTTGAAGGCCGGAGACGAGAAACCGCCGTTTATACCGCCGTAGCTTATACTTTCTTCGCTATCTCTTCCTCTCGTTCGCGCACTCATCCTCTTCCTCTTCTCGCGGGTCTCGTCTTTCGGGGCGCGCCCTCGGAGAAAGCAAAAGATGGCGGGCAGAGCCGTCTATCGCTAGCGCTCACAGCAGACACGCGTCAAAGACGCTGACGCTTTCCTTCCACTGCGCGAACTCCACGTGTGTTTGCCTCGGTGCGCGTGTGTGCATATTCGTACGCGCGCGATCGCGCACCTCTCACCACGTGGCTCCGCCCCGATGCCTGCGTGGCGTTCGTCACTTAACATCGGCAGCTGCTGTCAGGGTTCAAAAGCGAGTGAATCTTGAAGCACGGCTGCCACGGCGGCGTTCGGCCGCTCAAATTCGTCGGCGAATCAGCGTTGGCGAAGCGTGTGTGTCCTTGCGGTGGCTGCTAGGAGGTGATTTTCCTGCAAGCAGTGCGCGAACGTTACGTGGTCGAGCGTAGCACGGCAGCTGTTTTTGTGCGGCCTAGTTGCGTTGGAAAAAGCGAGAAAGAAAAGAATATGCAGACACTCGCTGAGCTGCAGCTTTTGTGCGACTGTTTTGTTCGCCGTTGTGGCGGCAGACCTGCCTCCACCTGATAGCACAGCCGGCGGCGAGGCGGCTGAGCTACGCAAGAAATGGTCCGCGGTGCAAGTTGCCCGCGACTTGGGGTGAGTGCATTGTCGACGCGATGGCCAGTGTTATTACTAGATGAAGTCGTAATGCAGTAACGTTTGACTTGAGATTGCTTGTTTATATTTTCTTAACGGGCAACGAGGCACCCGGTGGCTCGGAAGAAACGTTACATTTTTAGGCATGGTAAGGAAGACAATAGGACAAAAGAAGTGAGGGAAAACCTTACACGATTGTGTCATTGTGTTGCTTCACCTTCATTTTGCACGTAGCCATACTACATTGCTAAGGTACCTTTCAGGAGCATAGGCAGAAATTTTATTTCGGCGAGAGGGGGGGGGGGGGTCAAATACTTAATGTATATTTGTACGTGTATGTGTATACACAAACATGTAAAATTTAAGTGTTTCGAAAGGTGGGGGGGGGGGGGGGGGGAGGTGTTAATACCCCACGCCCTGGCTAAGCTAGTGATCCATGTGTTATAATTTACTAGTCAGGGCCGTGAATGCGTTTGTTGCGAATGACGGAATTGTATTACGGATTTACGGTTCAGTGAATGAAAGCCACGCAATTTGTAAGCTTGAAGCCACGTGCAAGCTTTCAGCGTCTAGCACATTTATTGATAGCGTTAACACGGCGTGTTTCTTAGTGGAAAGAGTGATTTCGTGCTACATAGTTAATAAGTACTCGGATAACATCGTGAGGCGGGAGTGCGGCTAAGTGAACTATCACTCTGAATTGAAACAAGGAAACGAACTAAGAGACGCATTTTAACTTAAGCATTTGCCTATGCATTCACCTTACTCATTTGGAGCTGTCACGGAATTGGGCGACGGATTACGCAGCAATATCTCCTGTTTTAAGGAAATAAACGTAACGCATGTTCAATTTTAAGTCATTACTTACGCTTCAGCGAATTATGACGTGGTGGTATGATAACATTTTAAAGGCTATGTATATCTTCCTTGAAACCCCGCATTGACAACCGAACAACGATTTATGATACGCAGCGTGCCACTCGTTTCTGCTTGACGTTCGTACTCGGGGTTTTTTACTTTCGGAATAGCTAAAAAAAAAGTAGCTGGTAATTTATAGTACTGCTTTTATTCGCTACACCGCGCAATCGCTTTCGACGTGTCTGACCTTTCGCTCGCCTATTGAGCTACGCCGCAGGTGGGAAATGTCGCCTTTTAATGAGTATTCGTTGCAGTGCCTTCCGTTCTTTCTTTTTACCATTGCATGAACATTGCAAGGCGAAATAATTTCTCCGAGGCTCGTAGTGATAAACACTAGCCCGCAAACACTTAAAGCGGGAGATTTAATAACGTGGTGTCGACAATATTTTCTTCAAGTTTTTTCAACATGTACACGTTCTATTTCGTGCTGTATCAGTGAAGATTAAAGAAGCAATCAGTCAAACGGAAACCCGTAATTATTTTAATTACACAGCTGAATGCCCCGAAATCAACACGGGAACCGGGGTGTACCAGAATATCATTTTTTTTTCATTTTCTCTTACGTCTTTTCTATCTGTTTCGCTTGCAGTCACATTAGAAGGGACGTCGCAAAGATGATTGAGCTTGGAAACGCCGGTGTAATGTCACAGGACGAGTTGTCATTCTACTATTTCAGGTAAGCATCCAAAGACACATCATCTTGCGTCTGTAATGTGCATGTGTAGTTTAATACAGTTCTGCATCCAAGTCGTTGCACAGTATACACTTAAGCGGCACTATGTTTGCTTTTTTTTAATTTACAACCGTGAGAGTGATTATAACGCTTCCGGCAAGCGGTGCGGAATCATTGAACGAGCGGACTGTATTCACGGAGACTGTCTAGTGGGCGGTTATATTGAAGTATATATCTGTCCACTGACATCAGGAAGCTTCAGGGCCTCTGCCTTTGAATGTAGCCTCGATTATGTTTACTACGCTGCTGAAACTTTCCGTATCACATTCCGATAAACTCGTTTCTGTACAGAAACATGAACTTATCAGAACCTTACATAAGATTCTTCCGGAAGTATGTGACAAATATACGTAAAGTATACGGAATCTATATATGTTCTGTGTGAAAACATATGAAATTATCGGAATGGCTTGCGGAACGTGTCAGTAGGGTATGGCATGTATTGTTGTGATACGTTGCGCACGAACATATCGGCATCACGTTAATAAAAATCAAATTAAGAGACATTAAAGAGAGTTATTTAACGAAAAAATTGGAGTGACCCTTATTATTGACTTAGGTCAAGTATTAGGGAAGAACATATAGAAACCGGAAAAACATATAGAACATATAGAACATATAGAACATATAGTAGCCGAGGTGCCATAAACCTCAAAGCAAGCAAGTTAGAACACAACCGAACAGACTTATAATGAAATCGATGGTGTCTTGAGCACTAAATGCTAAAATTTGTGGATCTATCGGCTTTGTAGATTAGCCCTTCTCCCCACTGAATATTTTGCGTCTTACCTGGGAACTGTCGTAGGTGGTGCTGCGACGAGAGCTCAATAATGCAGTGCCATTGCAAGTACGCTGCTTTACAATGCTATCGGGGAATTGGTATACATGATACCGCAGACGTTACGCTCGCACGATTTTGACATTGCGGTGAAGGCCAACAAAGTGCTTTCATATTCGACGTGCCTCTGGAACAACCGCTTTTTAGAGCACCGATCGAGGCGCAAAACTACAGGTACTGCGGTGGTATTTCGAGCGAAAATCTTGCTTAATTCGTAGGATACCATTAAGATTTACAGTTACTCGCATGCCATCATGTTATTGTCTTCTGCGTGCCGCAGGATGCATGACTTCGACAACAACAACCTTCTGGACGGTCAGGAGATGATGGCGGCCATGTACCACACTAGCCACCATGACGAAGGCGAACACGCGGAAGGCAAGATGGAAATAATACCGGAGGCAGACATCGCCAGTGAGTTCACCGTCTGTTCCGCCTGACACTCATCTTACCATAACATTTATTAAAGGTTGCTCTTTCGCATATTCAGCTGTTCTTCGGGCCTATGCGGCCTATGAATGCAACCAAAAGTGTATAAACAGACAAATGACCTGCTGTGTAGCTCATATTGCTCACAAGTCTATGGAAATTTGTACTGCTACATAACGTTATGGAAGAACATTGCTAAAACGGGACACAGTGCTGTGCTGCCATAGTGATCAAGCGTTTTTGCGCTGTTCTGCCACAGTGTTGATAAACCCAACTAGCCCACCTAAGAACCCTTCCGCTACATAAATTACCATGAAGGGAGTGAAGGCTTCCGTCTTGACTCGTGTTATTTCGCACAAAATAACAATAGCATCCGCATTACGTGTGAACTATGGCTGCAGTTTGTGCACAGCTTGAACTTATCCAGCACTCTCTGAGAGGATAGTTAACGGCTGTGCCACCAGTTTGAGAATAACACTTTAGAGAAGATATTTGATTTGCACGCTTCCGCATAACTACGCACTAGTCATTACTCCGAGATGATATCTTAAGTGGTATGAATAGCTCGGGACTTTCCTAAATGGGAGAGGCGTGTGAACATTCCGCAGCAAAACATCGCTGCTTAATGTACCATCTTAAAAATTATCTAGATAAAATGAAATTATTTTTAATAAGGTGCATACGTATCCCAAAGAGGAGGCGTATTCAGGGCAAATGCTTTTGAAATATGCATGTTGTAAGCATCGCCCCGCCAAGCCTAAAGCTGTCTGCAAACGCTTTGAATGGCTTACCGTTCAAAGAGTGTGTTTGCGGGTAACAAGTGGAAACGGGCAATACAGGGCTCGAAGGAATAATACGCGATACGCAGTGTACGTATGTGTCTCCAATTCTTGGGAAAATCGTATTAGAGGTGCATTAGAAACGTATCAGAGAAGTCGTGCAGCCAGCAAGATTATAATCACAAAATAAGTTCGGTTACCTGTCGGGTGACTGAATCTAAGTGTCTTTTGAAACGCGTTCTTTGTGTGAACTATACTCAATAGCTGGACGGAATACCGCCAAGTTAGGTAAACGCGTTGCTAAAGGTGTGCTGACACTAATTTTCTAAACTGACTTCATTCCGCCATACAAGTCTCCTGTATACAGATATGGCTCTGCGCAAGTGTGAACCTCAGGAATTGCTCATGACATGTTTTACTTTGATATTAAAGTCAATTTTCTCGTGGCGTGCCTACTGAGATCGATACTTGCGTGACGACAGCCTACAGTGTCAATTCTGGTGACGTCACGCACTAGTGTGGCTAGTTGTGATGACGTTAGGCACCGAAATATGCGAAATGGCTGCTTGTGCGTCACCAACCGTGCCGTGAAAACGTCACGATAACTTGCTCGAACATGTGACGAGAATCTCATACCGTGTCGTGACGTTAAGGTACAGTAGGAACAGAAATTAGCTTTTAAAACAGCATGTAACTATTTTTCAGGAGGCACTCACACTTACCAGCACGTTTTATAGGCACTTGAGTGCTTGGCCTTTCGTTTGACAATTCAAAATGTTCGTGTCAGTACCCCTTTAAGAAGAACCTATTTAAGAACCTTCTGCTGAGGCCGACACTCCATAGTGAACAATTAATCCATACAGATACCGAGACCTCACTTTGTTACGACCTTGATCAGTGATATGCTTGCTTTTTAAGTTTGTTAAGTGCTTAACGAAAGTTTCACAAGATGCGGGCGTTTTCTTGGGCCCGTCTTCGTTCTTATTTTGAACGAGTTATGTGTTTTCGCTCAACGTACACGTGACGCAATGAATGTTCCGATTTTTTCCCTTTTATTTCAGGCTACGTGGACTCTGCCCTTTTAGCTGACAAAAATCTCGACGGCTACATTTCGTATCCGGAACTAAGGGCAAGCGACTTTGCCACGCAGCATGCTTAATTTTTTTTTGTTACAAAGAGGACACTACCATGCGCCTATTGCATTTCCACATACGTATTTTATTTAGATATTATTTTTTGTTCGGCACAAAGTGCCTACTCAGTGCATTTTCACAACCACTTTACTAAGTCTTTTTACTCACAATAAAGTATTTTGCCATCTCTTTGTCTTTGTTTTCTGTTTGAAGTTATTTAAATGTTAATGCTGCTGGCTGAAATGGCGTTGTCCTTGATGTGTATGTACAGTATAGATTACATTTTAATCTTTCACATGAAAGTGAAGGGGACATTAAAAATACAGTTGGCGAGAGAAAGTGCGCTTATTTGCTGGCCATTACTTTACTTCAGTTTAGGCATTCTGTAGTATCTTGCCACGAGCGTTTATAAACTTCATTTTGATGTATTCGGGTTTCAGCCACAAAAACTGTTAACGCTCGGCGAAGACGCGCCGCAATGCTTCAGAATCTTCGCGATTATTTGAGGTGATTCTGTTAAGATTACGCGCAGGCCGCGAATAGTCCAGTTCATTCGAGAGCTTACGCGAGCACCAGCGATAACGCTAGAAGGTTTATACTTCTTACTTTATAAAAGACCATGCGCTCCGCCGATCATCAGACTACTCGACGGCCGATGACTGTTGACGCCGCTATCAGTTTACAGTGTGAATCGCTTGCACATTGTATTTTCATTTTCCGGGCACAAGTTCGCCCAAATAAAAAGTTTTGACTTAAACATGCCGACTGCTGCCTTCGTCAACGTCACGACCACGTGACAATTTAGTGATCTGCATTTTTGTCAGAAAGTATCGCCACGGCCGCTACCTGTTTTTGTATGTAGCGGCCGTGGTATCGCTTTTACAGTGCTCACGGTTTGAAACGCGACAATTTAGGGCTAAGTAACGCAAGGACCTTTTTTCCCCCACTGTCTTCAGTTAGTGTCATATCAGCTTATTGTGTCAACTTCGAACACTTACATCGGTGCCAACATTACCTTTACTGGTCAGATCCGTAGCGACACGACGCGATTATTTCGAGCAGTTGTACATACCAGTCGTAATAGTAAATTCTGCGACGTCGCGTTTCAATCCGTCAGGAAAAAAATGGGCGATTACGTAGGCTAAGGCGCATATTTATAACTGAATTAGTAATTTGTGAATTCTCATTCAATATCTCTGTCGCGCGATCTTCAATACTAACGAAGGGTTCCCCGTACTGATTCGGCCACCTTAACATAAATATTTAGAGGAAAAAATATTTAAAAGACAGCCGATATGTAACATGAAACAATAGCCGTCTCTTCGCTCAGAATAGTAACCGGAAGTTTTGTTTCCATGAGTACGCATGGCAGCTACGAGCGTAGCCATATTTTTTTTTTTTTTCGGAGGTAGGTTCAACTACCCATTATATATGTTCGTACGTGTGCTTGGATGGGTGCGTGTATATATGCACATGCAAAACTTTAAAGAAATTTGGAGGGAAGAGGGAGTTCGACCTCCCCCCCTCCCCCCTTTCTGGCAGCGCGTGCTCCTGTAAAGGAGCACGCGCAGTACAACTTGAGACAGGGTTCTGTGTACAGTCGTGGGCAAAAGTTTCGAGACCACGGCACCAGCATAAAGTACGAATCTCTCCTTGCGCATCTCCACAGGGTAGGATTGCTTTAATGCACCGCATTGGTAAAACGTGTGCACATATGCTGCACCACTCAATTTCAACCCACGTACTGAGGCTGCAGAGACAAAAAGGTTGTTTGTGGAACCAGTTGGCCTATAAACTTTTGCTCGCGACTGCACACTCTACCACGAGCGTGTCGAAGAAAATTCAGCCGGCCATTATACCATTATACTCTCCTCTGGGCATTGAAGCGACTGGAACGAAAGACAATTCAAAGCCGTCTTTTGTCGGCCGTGGCGATTCCGTTCAGGCGCAGCTGGCTGACAGACGGTGAGATTTCCATTTTCATCAAAGTTGGCGAAGGCCTTTCGATGGGAAAGAAATAAAGAAAACAAATAAATGAAGGAGCACAGCAGCAGTTTTGAGAACACCGCCAACAGGCGTTCCGGATACGCACGTGGAAAGACCTACATTCGCCTTGTAACCCGATATGACGTAACGTCCACGTCACTTGGCAGACGCGCATTGCACGCATTGCTTCCGCAGCACCCAGAGAAAGAAGTACCACTTGAAAGTTTGCTGAAGAAGTATAGCGCCTGGGCTATATCGTGCCTGTGTCTACCGCTGTGTTCGTGTATGGGTTCTCACATGTGTCGTCGGCGTGTCGTCGTAAGGAAGGCACCTGCTGAAAGCCTGGACTGCACCTGGTTGCTGCGTTGCGCCGCGCTACTGACTTACACGTGGGTCGTGGTTGCACACGTCGACTCAACGTACCAACACGCCCCTAAACCGTCGAGCGCGGCGGCGGCCGAACTCCATCTCAAATGGTCTGCAGCGGAGGTGGTTCGAGATCTAGAGTGAGTTGAACTATTATTTGGATTACCAATTTAAGTCCTGATTTTTCTGCCCCTTTCTGTTATTAATGATTGGGGGGGGGGGGTTTACGTCCCAAAACCACGATATGGTTATGAGGGATGTCGTAGTGGAGGGCTTCGGAAATTTTGACTGTCTGGTGTTCTTTAACGGGCACCTAAAGCTAAGTGCACCGGCCTCTAGCATTTCGCGTCTATCGAAACCTTTCTCAATGAGTTAAACGGGAAACTTGACAGATGAGTACGTAGTTTAAGCACACTGTCTTTCCTGCCTTCTACGCTTTTCTTTCTTTTTTTTTCGGGGGTTTTGCGTTTACTGGCAGAATCGCTAGACGGAACCCTGATTACGATTCCATCATTCGGATAACAATATCTGGCGTTTTACGTGCCAAACCCACGATATGATTCCGAGGCATGCCGTAGTGGAGGGCTCAGCAAGTTTCGACCATCTGGTGTTCTTTAACGTGCACTGTCATCGCACAATACACGGGCACAATACATTTCGTCTCCATCGAAATGCGGCTGTCGCGGCCGGGATCGAACCCGCCGACCTCCGGGTCAGCAGCCGAGCACCGTAACCGTTGTATACCACCGCGGTGGTTCCATCATTCGGATATACCGCGTGAATGATTGACAGTACTAGAATATGTCTAAATTTTTCACCACATATCCTTTTGCACAATTTCTTGTTGCACCCGCCGTGCTAGCTTAGCAGATAAATTGTCGCACAGGGCGCAGGTTCGATTCCCGGCCGCGGAGGCCGCACTTCGATGGGAGAAGGGACACCTGTTTACGTAGATTTAGGCGCACGTTGAAGAACCCCAGTTTTTCAAAATTAATCCAGAATCCCCAAATACGGCGTGCCACATGACCATATTGTGATTTTGGCATCTAAAACCCCATAATTAGATCCTTGTGGCGTTATTTCTTATGCATGATATTTTTTTTTTACATTTCCGCGAAACTAGCTTTGTAAAGGCAGAAGTCCGCCACTGGGGTGTAGTGTTTACGATGCTCGGCTCCCGACCCGAAAGTCGCGGGTTCGATCCCGGCCGCGGCGGCCGGGATCCGTTATATACGACGTCTCTCATAATCATGTCGTGGTTTTGGGACGTAAGACCTCAACAATTATTATATTGTTATTGTAAAGGCAATGAGACAGTCTTTGGTTGCATAGGTAATCGTCGGGAATAGTTCGACTTAGAACGCTATATTTTGCCGAGATCGACCGTGTTCCGATGTCACAAAACCATTTCAATCCAGAATGACAATTTAGGCAGGTCTGTGTACTACCCATCATTTTCATGCCGTTTGATGTAACCGCCACAGTGACGTAGGCGTCATATGTGCTTGCAGTGGTTCTATGGAAAACTCGGTGGTTAGCTCTTAGGGCGTGTATTCACGCCATGGTCCGAATGATTTATTCGTCGAATTGAGAGGACGCTGCCCGGTTCGCGCAGAGAAGTGCTACTCGTTGCTGCTTAGCCACGTCACGCTAAGTCTGCAGTATTGAAAGAACGTTTAAAACGTGCATCGTATAAAACGTGTATAATGCGCAATGTCTATCATGTAATTATAGTTTGTTATGATAGATAAGCTTCACGAAGGTTAACAAAGGAGGCACGAGGATATTTAAATTTATAAAGGTTATGAGGTACAGACATGTGCTCCTTGCTTTGCTGGCTTAACCGCCCTGCCTTAGTGGTATGAAAAAATGTAGCTATCGATAATTTTTTTATATGACGTCACATTGCAGTTTCTCATTGCGCTAGTACCCAGACATGTCGGTAACGCTGACGTTAATGCACTATACTATTCAACCAATTCGGTTTGCGTTTGACAGTGAATATTTACCACCGGATTATTAATTATCAATTCTTCGCGTGTCGTGAGGTGCGCGTGTCTGCTGTGACGCTTCTTCTTGACGCTGCTTCTCTGCTCGCTAGTACTAAAAGATGGCGACCACGATGTCATCATTGAAAAATATTTATTGATATTTTTTATTACAATATGAGTGAGCGCCAATATCCGTGCAGCAGCCACACTATAGAGAAAGCCTGGTTGGAAAACAAGATTGACTAATGTCGTTTTATTCAGCAGGGGAAGTTGACAACTCGAATGGCTAGACATACCCAGCCATGAGTGATTTTTTACCGCATCACGGCCAGCTTAGTTGCGCTCATTCACTTGTGCTTCACGAGGCAGCAGTAATGCGGCCTAGAACGCGCGCTACGCTAAAAGTCAGTCGCTTATGCTGTATTAAGATAAAAAAAAGAACGAACACTTAAGCGCGTTGGCATCCTTCTGCGACTACTCATTTGGTTTATAGTTAAACGGCTGAACGTCCAGGTAAAACCCTTTTGTTAGAAAGCAGCTTTCTAACCCATGCGCAGAATATTTCTTTGGGAATTGTCCATTGGATAGTAGAAGTATCGTTGATAAAAACGAGGAACAAAGCTAACTAAGCGATACAAATAATAAAGAAAAACATGCTGTCTTCCCCTCAAAAGATAGAAAGTGGATCGAAGATCCGTCCCAGTTAGACAACAGTTAGTGAAACCGAGAAAAGCACTGCAAGCGTCAGTTTGCAGTTTTTTTTTTAACTGACGTTCAGTAATTATAACATAAAGGCTAATGAAAGTGGACGGAAAGACAACTGGCCGCCCAGGGGGGCTGACGCATTACGCGAATGTTACACAGATTCGGTGTGCGTGACTCATAAAAACATTGTCGTCACACGAACTGCTAATCGCACGTCTTTTTTTTTTTTTTGCTGGTCCAGGCACATTAAACAAGACGTGGCGAAAATGCTTCATCTTCAGAGCACCGGAGAACTGTCCCCGGAAGAAGTGTACTTTTATTATTTCAGGTAAGTTTTGACGGGGTTAATAAGACATGATTTACGTAGCTGGTTATTAAATAGGACGTGTTTGATGTGGGCGACTAAATGGGAACCGATAGATGGACGCTAAATTTGTTTGTGCAGATAAAGAGCTTACCGGGATTCCACAGCAAGACGTGTCGCTATAAGAAAAAATAACCATTTACCATATATATATATATTATAAAGAGGTTTATTAGCGGCGACGACACTCAGCAGCGACAGTCAAGGCGGGGCCGACTCTCAGCGCGAGTTGCGTTCTCTTCGAAAAGAGCCGAAGAGGGCGACCCACTAGAAGGTGTTCGAGAGGACGACCCATTACCAAGTTCGATCGCTTCGCTACAATATATATATATATATATATATATATATATATATATATATATATATATATATATATATATATATATATATATATATATATATATATATATATATATATTATTGCATCAGTGCTGGTGTGACAGAAGTTTAAGGCACGGATATCAAAGCATTTTTTCGTGGTATATAGGCCACCCAAAGTTCAACAAGAATTCTCGAAATTTGCTATGTTCAGACTCAGCCTTTTTTATAAAGCAATTTATCAAATCTTTATCAATATACATATAACAGATTACAGGGACAGCTGCAGACACGGCAAGAATTGGCGACGTCACGAATGTCTCGTACAAGAACTTATATCCAAGCGGCGCCTTTCTCTTTTGGATCCTTCTTGGCTTACAGTGTCTTCTATCCCTAAGACGAGAGTTTTCCGGCATACTGGATTGGCAATTTACTAGTACAGCTGCAGTTACGCTTCTCATTGTTGCCCCTTCAAGCACGATTCTACTAGCTAAATTGGGCTCGTCTCGGGTCGTTTCGTGTTCTCGTCGGTGGTACAGTTGTTAAGTTGTTCGGCTGGTGACCCGAAAGTCGCGGGTTCGACTCCGACAACGACAGTCGCATTTCGATGGAGGCGAAGTGCTAGAGGCCCGTGTACTGTGCGATGTCAGAGCACGTTAAAGAACACCAGATGGTCCGAATTTCCGGAGCCCTCTACACGGCGTGCCTCATAATCATATCCTGGTTTTGGCACGTAAAAACCCAGATTATTATTATTATTGATCGCTTCCTTGTTTTGCCATCCTTCGTTGTTGGTTTCGAGGACGCCACCAGCTTATAGCTAGAGTCCACCTAGTTGCCCTTATATAGATAGCTTGCACGTGACGTCATGGTCGCAGCTTCATAACGTACTGGTACTCAACAAGGCAGTTTTGACGACGTAAAGACAGCATAAATCACGTTGTGGTTAACCTGATTCCATATGATATGACGCGACCGGAACGTTGTTAGCTTCCGTGCGTTTATAACGGAAGAGCCTGCATGTGACGTACTGACACCATTAACGTGACGTCGCAAAGTTTGCGTCCTACCATGCTGTACTCCAGCATGGCGGTTTCAGTGACGTCACTGCAAGTCATCTATTGCCTGGAAGTTCGCGAATGTGGTTCCCTACTTTCAGGATGCACGACTTCGACGAAAATAATTTGCTGGACGGCCATGAGTTGAAGGTCGCCATGTTGCACACCATCGCCCACCAACCTGGCGGGGAGACCTCTGTGCCCGAAGAAGCGATCGCAGGTGAGTGTAAAAGCGTGACCTTCGAGATCCGGCAGTGGCCCAACAGATCTCAGAGGCCGCAGTGGGCTCACTTAGGTTTATCAGAGGGAAACTTGACACAAGTGCATTCATGCTACGCTGGTATGGGAATGATAAGGGAATGATATGGGAATTTGCGTTGTCAAGCGCCTTGGCCTATGTCTATATATTGCCATCGGCCTATGGACCTTCGGCAGTGCATGATGATGCTGATAATGACTCGTTTCTGTATCCTTTCTAACGGGCAAGCGTAGTCATACCCTAGCACATATTAGGCGAAACCTACTGCCATCTGGCGGCATTCCTACGCAAATCCGCCATGTTCAAGGCTAAGCGCGGTCCGTCTGTGCACGTACGGAATGTGCAATGTTATCAGAGGCTTCAGGTGCGTGAGGCACTTCTAATATGACAACGGAAAATTCCGCTCCGGGAAATGGGTTACCCACGACCGCGCGTGCACTATCGTTGGCTGCGCCTAAATAGTTCGAAAGCGTTGGGTCGGCGCCGCAACAATTGTTTTACTGCAACGTGTTTGCTTGCAAGACATCCGTAGGCCCACAGTGCGGTTGTGTGAAACGCGAATTTTATTGGCCCATGCTTTTTTTTTTGGTCATTACGTCAGAAGGATATTGCATAAAATACTAAATCGACACCTACGTGGGTTTTTTGTGCTTCTTTCTTTGTCTTCGCGCACCGCGTCGCAAATATGCACGACCATCTAGCCCCTGCTCTGGCGTTTACTGCAGTCAATCGACGCCTATTCTTGGAGCAATTAACATTTTTTGTGTTCACTTTTCACGTGCCGGAGATGCACAAGTCCTGGGCATTTTAAGTAACTATTTTTTATATAACTGGCGTCATTGGGGACGACATTCAGGAGTGAAGTATGTTTTGAGATATAAACACCAAGGAGACGAAATTTTATTTATAATCAGATGTATACAATGCATACGGTGCACACTGCCGCTTGTGAAGCACGCTTTGAAATTGAGGAGTATCACCTCTTTATTTACCGTCGTTGCTGCGCATTATGTCGCGCGCAAAGGCCTCTTCACTACGATCCAACACTAGCATAAGAATTGAAACTCGGGCGAGTTGGTAAGGTTCCGCACACTATGCTCAGTATATTGATATGACCAAAAACGTTTCATTCGCCACAGTCAAAGCAGAAAGACAAAATTCATCACCTTCTGCACTGTTTCGTTCTCAGGGATGGCACATAGAGATATTATTCAATATGACGGGCTTGTAGCTTCGTTGTAATAATGACGTGTTTCTTTACACACAATAACTGTCAACGAAGTCACTGTAGGAAATGCCGGTAACGCGGACATGTCCTTGCACACTTGTGTGACATTTTTAAAGCACCGATTGGATTACCATGAATGTTTATACAGGCAGACGCTTATAGCAACGGCAGTACGACTCGTGCATGGCGCCGCGTCGTAAGCTTTGTGAAATCACCGACAGATGACATCAATTTCTCATATAGCATTGTATTTAGTCCAGACTTGAGGATGCGGGTTCGATTCCCGGCCACGACTGCCGTATTTAGGTGGACGCGAAATGCAACAGCCTTGTGCTTAGATTTAGGTGCTCGTTAAGAAAAAGCCAAATGGTAAAAATTAATATCGAGTCCTCCACTACGGCGAGCATCATAATCATAATGCTTTGGCACGTAAAAACTCAGAGGTTATTATTATTTATTGTCGTTAGTGTTGCGATGCTTCCGACTACGATTGTTGGTAACGGCTACCAATTAATGCGCGCTTTTTTTTCGACTTTCCAGGTTACGTGGATGCCGCCTTGAAGTCGGATGCAAACCAGGACGGCTTCATTTCGTACCCGGAAATCAGGGCAGCTATGTAATCATATGGACAAGTCCCTCACTCGCGAACCGAAGCATCGTCATTCATTAGCAATGTCAATAAATACTCCATTTAATCTCCGGAACTTTTCCGCTACTCATCGCTGCTCATTTCTTGACTTAGCGCAATGCCTGACTGTGTTGACAAGTCACCGTGAAACTGCCCTCTCGATATCAAAACCGAAAGTGGTTTTTTAAGGTAGTGGTATCAAAGATATATTGGATGTGCTTCGATGCACCACTACAGCCATTTTAGTATTCTGGATGCCAGTGTTCCCATTTAGAGCAAAAATGAGTCCATTTCTAAAATTCGTGTCAGTACTCCTTTAATCGAATGCATACGATACAAGACACGTTCCTCTCTGAGACGGAATTAAGTTCTCTGCTAGACACTGACGCGTGCACCACGCCATAGCATTTTTAGTCCTTGCTTTGTATTTTGTTAGTCGGTTATGTTTGCATTTCTCACCGTCTTCTATTTTCGCGTGACCTTGTTTTTTGTTTTTGTTTCTGTCGAGTATGCGAGAGTCCGTCGTACAGACCCGCCAAGCCAGTGACTGCCAGAGAGCCGCAGCTGCTTCGCAAGGCTGCATGCCTCGCATGACATGATGTCCGCCATTGCATGCGTTTGATGTCAAGGCAGCGATAAGAACACCTGATAGAACACTGCAAAAATCGAGGAAATAAAGTGCGAGTGGGCCTGCGTTAGGCCCACGCTTGTACTTAGCGGTCGGACTAGTACACGCCTACACGCTCTTGCATCAGTGCAGTTAATGGTGTCCAAGTCGCGTCTCGCAATGGCTTCACCCGCAACTTCAGCGAGTCGCGTTAGGAGCTTTATCTTGTACTGGGTCCTATGTGCTACCATATTTCCAGCTTGCGTTCGTGCGCATGCGCATTCGCACCGCCACGGGCCGTCCAAGGCGCTTCAGTTTCGAGAAAAATGGGACGCTACCGAACTAATGCGGGACGTGGAGTGAGTTGTTTCTTTTTTCGTTTTTTTTTTAATTTTTAGTTGTTGACCATGTTACGTCCTACAAATACAGAGCTTTCTAGATAGTCCACATTGAAGGGCAATATAAAAGGAAAAGAACACGTATAGGTGTCCGCAAGACGTTATGCGGTCTATACTGGACCAGTAGCGTTTACAATGTTACCAGTAAATCTTATTGCTCAGCTGTGGCCCAATACATTACCCTTCGTTATGGTCGCCTTATGGTGGTGTGTTGATGGCAATCGTAGAGCGGTGCTCCATACCAGGATCGAATTGCATATGATGCATCAGGGGATCGAGCCACTCTCTGATGACTGAGGTAGCAGCTCCGCATTTTCGGAAAGTGCATTTAAACCTCCGTATAACGAACACGGTAACATCGGCAATCTACTTCGTTGCATCGAAACTTCGTTACATTGAAATCTCACCTTTTAAACAGTGTAGTCACCAAAGGCTTTTATTTTTTTTTATTATGTTGATTTTTTTTTGCACGGGAAGTGCTGGAAGAAGGTTTGAATAATACGGCAGTACAAAAAGCTAATTTTAATAACGTGAAAAAAAAATAACTTTTCCTGAACCTGAGATCCGGCAGCCACTGCTGAAGGCTGCGCCGACGAAGTTCATTTCACAGCGGCCGAAAATCACGCCTGAACCCGGGAGAAATGCAGGTCCAACGCACTGTGTGCGGAATGTTTAGATTACGTACTATACGCAAATATAAAACTATGAAAGCTTATCTTGTAATGGTTTTCTACATTCTTGTAGAAATAATTACTTCCATATCTAACAATCTGATCAGCCTTATATCTCCGAATTCGCCCGTTACGTTATTCTATGGTATCTGTCGCGGTTTACGTGTTTACTTTATTTGCAAGTAGTTAAGTATTTAACTGAAATAAATTAATTTCCCCTTTGTTTCCTATGGAACTAAGGAGAAGCCACTCTTCCAGTCCTGGGACCCTGGGACTGCTGTATAAGTCAAATTAAAAAAAAACCTTTCTGTAATGAGAACGATAAGTTGGTTTTGAAGTGCTTAAAAGAATTTTTTTTCTTTTGCGAAACAAATACAACCATTCGCTTTCTAGCATATACTCTATGATAGCACTCATTTAATTGACCAATTTAACACAATTACATGAAGCCGCATCGCCTCCGAAGAGTAAAGAGGCTCCTTCGCTTTTTTTGTCTATTTTCATACTCTGTAAGTGCAAATGAATGCCTTGACAGTAAAATGCTGATAATATTGCCTACTCACAATACGATCGCGTTCGTTGAACAGTTCAACCACGTCGAATGCATTCTAATTACTTCACTCCGCAGCCACATCAAAGAGGATCTGGCCAACCTTGTTGACATCAGGAACGCAGGAGAGATGACAGAGGAGCAGGTCACCTTTTACTTCTTCCGGTAAGCTAGCTCGTTGGATCAAGCTTCTGTCGTCTAGACGTCACAGTCCTTGTTGGACGTAAAAGCTGTAAGCAAGTTCAAGTCCCGAAGGACATGTTACAGCGTGCGCCGTCGTCAACGTGTTTGTGCGGCCACGATGACGAGGATGTGCTTCATCTGTCGCTCGGCTGCCCCAAACACGACGCACATAGACAGCGACTTGAACAGGAACTCCACTCGCTGGACTCAGCGCGAGCGTTCTATATACATATATATATATATATATATATATATCTATATATATATATATATATATATATATTATATATATATATATATATATATATATATATATATATATATATATATATATATATTCTTTTTGTTTCTTTTTAAAAATATTTTTTTATCCTAACAACCAAGTGAAAAGGGGTAGCCGTCGCCAAGAAGTGGCTACGATTCGTTCATTCATTTTTTTTTATTTTAATAAAAAATGCTATACAGAACGAACAAAAACGGGAATTTAAGGGCTCGTGTTTATTTGTGACACAATTTTAATGAAAGCCAACGGACATTGAGACCAAGGAAGGTATAGGGAACGTTATTAGCAGCGGAGCTCTTTAAGCCGGCCGTAAGAAAATTAAAAAAAAGAGCTTTGGTATCCGCATAAAAACCACAGGTTGGTATGAGTCACAGGAATTGGGAAAGTCCCACTTCCGAGTGCAGCAGCTCGAGCGTTAAATGAAAGCTCTTCTGCTCGGCGAAATGGAGCACGTGAAATAGAGAGAGAGAGAAAAAAATAAACATAGTGGAAGAGAGCGATAGAAACAAAGAGGAAGAGAAAAATAGAGACAAATAAAGAGAATAATGACATAAAAAGATAGAAAGAGAGAGAGAGACATCAAAAGGGAGAGAAACAGGCACCAAAAAGACATAGAAAAAACAGAGCAAGACGGGAAGAGAAATAAAAAAAGAAAGACGCAGACAGAGAAGAAAAGAAAGGGAAAGAAAGCAAAGAGAAATAAAGATAGAAAAAGCTCGAAAAAGAAAGAAATAGATAGACAGAAAAAAATAGAAAGAAAGACACGGAAAGCAACGCGTATACAGAAAAGCAGATACAAGGAACAGAGAGAAAGAAAGATAGAAAAAATAGAGAAATAAGGAAGGCCACTAAGCTCCGCTCTTCCTTCAGGCTCGGCACGACTAGTGCGAAACTGTCATTCATTTTTTTGGTAGTCTTTTGACTGTGTTGTGGTAATTTATGATATAAATGCGAAGATATCAAAGTTGACGCAAAGACAACTGGCCACCGGCAGGGACCGAACCAGCAACCTTCGTCGGATACCAACAGGTTCACATGCGCAGAAATACCCGATAAAGTGGATGTTAGGACGACCGACGCTGTAGCTCAATTTTGCACAGCATCGGTTGCGTTATCCGAAGGTTGCAGGTTCGGTCCCTGCCGGCGGCAAGTTGTCTTTTCGTTCACCTTAATTTCTTCACATTTATGTCATAATTACTACAATACAGTTAAAAGGCTACAATTAACATTCCCTATATATATATATATATATATATATATATATATATATATATATATATATATATATATATATATTATAAAGACGTTTATTGGCGGACACTCGGCGAAGATGAACGACAGCGACAGTCAAGGCGGGGCCGACTCTGCGCGAGGTGCGCGCTGTCCGAAGAGGGCAGCCCACTAGAAGGGGCCGGAGAGGACGACCCACTTCAGAGTTCCAATAAGCTTCGCTACAATTACTCCGGGTGCGAAAAGGGAGCCGCCTGGCGACCTAAAAACTTGTCACAATGAGCGGGTCATGGTACGCCTTGAGGCGCTCCACGTTTATAATGTCGCGCTCTCGACGGGGCATGTCCGAGGATGGATCGATTGGTTCGATCAGATAGTTTACAGGGGATGTGCGTTCAACAACACGGTAGGGGCCTTCGTATTTGGGCAGTAGTTTTGAAGAGAGGCCAGGTGCAGTGGTAGGGATCGAGAGCCATACGAGCGCTCCAGGGAGGAACGTCGGCTCAGAAGTGATTCTGTCACCGCTAATGTTCCTCTGCCGCTCTTGGTCCTGCGTAGTGAAGGTCTTGGCAAGTTCGCGACATTCTTCAGCAAGTCGGGCGGTAGAAGAAATCGGCGCACACTCGGACCGATCCGGCTTGTATGGAAGGATTGTGTCGATTGTGTGCGAGGGGTGCCTGCCATACAATAAGAAAAAGGGAGAAAAACCAGTGGTGCTCTGAGCGGCGGTATTGTAGGCGTAGGTGACGAAGGGCAGAATGGAGTCCCAGTTGGTGTGATCGGCGGCTACGTACATGGAGAGCATGTCGCCGAGCGTACGGTTAAAGCGTTCGGTGAGGCCATTCGTCTGCGGGTGGTAAGCAGTAGTTTTGCGGTGAACAACGTTGCACTCTTTTAGAATGGCTTCGACGACTTCCGACAAGAAGACACGGCCTCGATCGCTGAGAAGCTCCTGGGGTGGACCGTGGCGCAGCATGAATCGGTGGAGCAGGAAGGAGGCCACATCGCGCGCTGTAGCCGCTGGGAGGGCGGCAGTTTCGGCATATCGCGTGAGGTGGTCTACAGCGACGATGGCCCAGCGGTTACCAGCAGACGTCAGAGGAAGTGGGCCATACAAAGTGATGCCAACACGCCCGAACGGCCGGTCAGGGCAAGGTAGAGGTTGCAGACCTGCCGGCGACAGGTGCGTTGAAGTTTTGCGGCGCTGACAATCGATGCAGGAGCGAACGAATTTCTGCACGTAGCGGTACATCCCTCGCCAAAAGTACCGTTGGCGGATGCGGTGGTAAGTTTTCGATACCCCAGAATGCGTACACTGCGGATCAGCGTGGAACGATTCGCATATGTCAGAACGCAGACTTCGGGGTATTACTAGTAGCCACTGGCGGCCGTCGCCGCTGTAATTGCGTCGGTGGAGGAGGTCGTCGCGGACGGCGAAATGGTGGGCTTGACGACGCAAAGCGCGAGTGGATGGTGTTGCCGATGGATCAGTCAGCAAGTCCATCAGTGAGGCAATCCAGCGATCCTTGCGCTGTTCGGTAGCGAGTGTCTGAATGTCGATGGAAGAAACGGCAAGGGGAGACACTGAGCTGTGGGTATTGTCGTGAGGCAAGGGGGAGCGCGAGAGTGCGTCGGCGTCAGCATGCTGGCGTCCGTTGCGGTACAGCACGCGGATGTCGTAGTATTGCAGGCGAAGTGCCCAACGAGCGAGACGGCCTGAGGGATCTTTCAATGACGACAACCAGCACAGCGCATGATGGTCGGTGACGACATCAAACGGGCGGCCATACAAATAAGGTCGAAACTTCGTAAGGGCCCAGATGATTGCCAGGCATTCTTTCTCCGTGACGGTGTAATTGGTCTCGGCTTTAGTAAGCGTGCGACTTGCATATGCCACGACATATTCCGGGAACCCAGGTTTGCGCTGTGCAAGGACAGCGCCGAGGCCAACACCGCTGGCGTCCGTGTGGGCCGTAGGGTCGTAGTGGCGTAGTATCGGAGGAGACGTCAACAAACGACGGAGCTTCGCGAAAGCGGCGTCGCACTCTGACGACCACGTATTGAGAGGCCCGTTGCTGCCAAGGAGCTTTGTCAGCGGCGATATGATAGTCGCGAAGTTTCGTATGAAGCGTCGAAAGTAGGAGCATAGTCCTACAAAACTGCGCAGTTCTTTGACGGACGTAGGTTTGGAGTACTCTGTCACGGCCCGAAGCTTGGCCGGATCGGGGAGAATTCCGTCCTTGGACACGACGTAGCCTAGTATTGTCAGCTGCCGTGCTGCAAATCGGCACTTCTTTAGGTTCAGTTGTAGCCCGGCGTCGCTCAAACGCGTCAAAACAAGTCGCAGGCGTTGAAGATGCGTGGAGAAGTCCGGGGCGAAAACGACGACGTCGTCGAGGTAGCACAGGCACGTGTGCCATTTCAAGTTGCGCAGAACGGTATCCATCATGCGCTCAAAGGTTGCGGGCGCATTACACAGCCCAAACGGCATGATGTTGAATTCGTACAAGCCGTCGGGTGTGACAAACGCTGTCTTCGGTCGAGCGTCATCAGCCATGGGGACTTGCCAGTACCCTGAGCGCAAATCGAGCGACGAAAAGAATTCTGCTCCTTGCAGGCTGTCAATGGCGTCGTCTATTCGAGGGAGGGGATAAACGTCCTTACGGGTGATCTTATTGAGTCGGCGGTAGTCCACGCAGAACCGCACAGAGCCGTCCTTCTTCGCAACGAGAACGACAGGAGACGCCCACGGGCTGTTTGAGGGTCGAATAATATCGCGGCGAAGCATGTCTTCGACTTGCTCGTTAATTACACGACGTTCTGCTGGAGATACGCGATATGGACGTTGCCGCAGTGGTGGTTGGGCGCCAGTGTCGATGTGATGCGTGACAGCAGACGTGCGGCCGAGAGAAGTTTGCACGACATCGAACGAAGAACGAAATTCTTCCAACAGGCAGAGAAGCTGGGAACGCTGGACCGACGTAAGGTTGTCAGCAATTGAGGAAGCAAATACATCAGCGGGTGACGAGTCAGATGTGGAAACAGCACTGAGCGTACGGGAGCTGGCACAGTGCGTGTCACCCGGTGCGTCCATAACTTGTGCGTCTTCGAGGGCTTCCGCTCGGCCGAGACATTCCCCTCGCACCAACGTAACAATGTACGGGGATGGGTTCGTAACGAAAATATCGGTGTCGCCCTGAGTGAATTCTACGGTCGCAAATGGCACCAGCAAACCTTTCCTGGTGAAAACGCGGTCAGAGGGGCAAAGGAGTGCAACGGTGTCGGAGAGACCAGTGCAATAGACGGACACAGCCGTTGACGAATTGGCAGGAACTGTGGTGTCGTCTTTAACGAGTACCTTGGTCGCAGCCGGTGGACTATCCGCCGGCGTCAAATCTGAGAATGGTGAGAGCTCTATTTCGGCTGGTGCGCAATGAATTACGGCGTCGTGGCGAGCGAGAAAGTCCCAACCCAGGATGACGTCGTGAGAGCATGAAGAAATTATGATGAATTCGACGGCGTACAGAGCGTCCTGAATGATGACACGGGCTGTGCACACCGCTGTCGGGTGAATGCTTTGGGCGCTGGCTGTACGGAGGGAGAGCCCGGAAAGCGGCGTCGTCACTTTTCGTAGTAGTCGGCTAAATTTAGCGTCCATAACGGATACGGCAGCTCCAGTGTCCACAAGGGCCAATGTGCGCACGCCATCTACAAACACGTCTACTACGTTCGATGCACTTTGCTGAGGGCTTTGGCAGTTCGATGGCGTCGCAGCCCTTGCCTCTTGGACTGCGACGACTAGTTTTCGTGGTCTCGGGCGACCGGACGAGGCCGCATTGGTGACAGTGAGCGGCGTCTTGGGGATGGCGAACGGCGGGTAGATGGAGACGGGCGTGAAGTCGGTGACATAGGCGGCGGCGGCTCGTAATATGGACGGCTGTACTGGCTGGTGACGGTCGATCCGGCTCGAAGCGGCTGCATGCGATTGCAATAGCGGGCGACGTGACCGGCGCAACCGCACGCAAAGCAGATGGGGCGGTTGTCGGAAGTGCGCCATCGGCTTGCCGGGCTAGGTCCCATCCATGTCGCAGGACGCGAGGGACGGGGTGGCTGCTGGTATGACTGCATGGTGGGCTGCAGTCGTGGCGTATGGATGACGTCGGCGTACGCAGCCGGCACACTCTCTTCGAAGGCCTGAGGCCTGGCGACGGCTCCGGCGTAAGTAAGTGGTGGAACCACAGGGATCGCTGGAGGCGGCCTGGCTACAACTTGCGCGTAACTGAGCGGCGCAGTCACCCGGGGGGGTTGGTGGTATTCGGGCATGACCTCCGCGATTTCATGCTCAATAGCCCAGCGTAGGGGAGGCAGCAGTGGGGTCGACGGCTGTTCAACAGGCTGCGGGTGAGCGAAAGCCAGTAGAGAGAACTGGCGGGCAATCTCCTCGCGCACGAAGGACTTGATTTCGGCGAGCAAGGCGGAGTGGTCCGAAATAGCCGACATGGCAGCGAGATCGGCGTCGCGTGATGGAGGTCGACGCGTCATCAGCCGCTGCCGGCGCAGCTCCTCGTAGCTTTGGCACAGTGTGATGACCTCAGCCACAGTGCAAGGGTTTTTGGCAAGTAGCATGGTGAAGGCATCGTCGTCGATGCCTTTCATGACGTTCCGGATCTTCTCAGCTTCAGACATGGTCGCGTTGGCTTTCTTGCACAAGTCCAGGACGTCTTCAATGTAACTCGTGAAAGACGTAAGCGCTGTTCAGCTTGCAGCTTACGAACCGCAGGGCGGCCAAACACGTCGACGATGGCAGTCTTGAAAGCGGACCACGTAGCGAAATCGGATGCGTGGTTGTTGTACCATAGGCTTGCGACACCCGCGAGGTAGAAAACCAAGTTGCTCAGTTTTCCTGCCTCGTCCCATTTATTGGGTACGCTGACACGCTCGTAAATCGCGAGCCAGTCCTCGACGTCGGTGCCATCCGCGCCGGTGAAAACAGGAGGATCGCGGATGCGGGGGACACCAGGACAGGATGTCGGTGCAGGGGGAGGCGTTTGCTGGGCGGCATCTTGAGCCATGGCAGAGGGCACGGCACGGGATCGAAGCTCCAAGGGCATTGAATGCTGACCGTAGCTGTTTGAAGGGCACAGCACTCTCCACCAAATTATAAATATGTTTATTGGCGGACACTCGGCGAAGATGAACGACAGCGACAGTCAAGGCGGGGCCGACTCTGCGCGAGCTGCGCGCTGTCCGAAGAGGGCAACCCACTAGAAGGGGCCGGAGAGGACGACCCACTTCAGAGTTCCAATAAGCTTCGCTACAATATATATATATATACTATATATATATATATATATATATATATATATATATATATATATATATATATATATATATATATATATATATATATATATCTTGCCCTCATTGTCTGTTGGTGTACAAGTTGCCAGTCGTGTACACCGTACGGAGGAGTGTCCGCCTCGGCGGTGCACTGGTTACGATGCTCAGCTGAGCCGAAGGTCGCGGGTTCGATGTCGGCCGCGGCGGTCGCATTTCGGTGGAGGCGAAATGCTAGAGACTCTTTTACTGTGCGATGTCAGTGCACGTTAAAGAACACCACCTGGTCGAAATTTCCGGAGCCCTCCACATGCGGCGTGCCTCAAAATCATATCGTGGTTTTGGCACGTATAAGCCCAGATATTATTATTAGTAGTAGTATACAGCAGGACAAAATAAATTCACGATGGTCTAACCGCGTTCAACCGCGGCATATTTTCTCATCGTGAACCCTATCTTTCAAAATTTTTGGCAGTCTTCGAAAACACACCCTTTCTAATACCCAGAAAAAAAAAAGTCGCAGTTTTGCCGCAACGGCGAAGCAATAAATGCGATAGCAATAAATTGGAATGTAACGCGAAGAACGGAAAGCAGCTCGAAATTGCCAGCGCGTCGCTCGTGCCCAAAGGACGCACGAAAAGAACGCACACAGGACGAGCGCGAACTATCATGCGTCACAGCTCGACACCTGAAGCACACTGCTCAAACATAAAGCAGGACGCACGAAACGAACGAACAGGTGCACACAGGACGAGCGCGAACTAAATGTCGCAGTTGTTACTTATTTCTGTTTGAACAGCGCGCTCCTTTCGCAAACGCGGCCGCTGCAGCGAGCGAAGTGACGTTCGTACGCTCTGTGACTTCAGCGCGGACATCGCGGGGAAAGCACAAAACATACAACCCCCCGCTCCCCCCCCCCTCCCAATCCGCCCTCTTCTTTCCTCGAGATAAGCGCACGAAGGCGACCACGCCCGCTAGGGCGAAGAGCAACGGCGTTCACGGGAGCGGGGTGACGATCTTTAAAGCGCGCCACGCGTGCACATCGCGTCATCTATGTGGTGACTAAGAAAGCATGCTGAAGTAAATGGCGTATATAAAGAGCTCGCCGTTAGCAGGCTGAAAGACGGTGCTGTTGGTGGCCTAACCGTCTAACGCCGCTCGCTGCAAAGCGAGAGGTCGCCCGTACGATTCCGCGCGTCGGAAAGTTTTTCTGAATTATCTTTCTTTGTGGCTTATTTAAACATGTATATATAGACATATACATACACGGTGCATGACGGCGGCGACGGCAAAAATAAGCCGAGACTGTCCATATATTTACTATCGCAATAAAAATTTGCGGTGACGACACCAGTCAACGAACGCAAAAGGGAAAACCAGCAAATTATTTATGGTTTTCTCCCCTCTCTGGAGTTTTATTCCGGGCAAACATTTCCCCTTGTTGCTACCATCAATAACGAACGCTGTATGTGATCTTGCAACGTTGAGACGATGGTTTCTTTAACTTTTCAGCATGCACGACTTCGACGACAATACCATGCTGGATGGGATTGAGCTGACGTCTGCTATGCAGCATTCGCTAGAACACTTCGTCGACCCATCTCATTTGGGACCAGAAAGCTTTGAAAGCGTGATTTGTGAGTACTTGGTCTTCTTGTTTTTTCTCTCTTTTTTATTTAGACTTAGGATTGACGGCGGAGGCAGTACATCAGAAATGTATCAGATTTGTTAAAATGGGGGCGAGTTGATGATTCATGATACTTGAAATACAAGCGCGTAACTTAAACAGGGACTTCGCAAGACAAGGACAAGCGCATAATACCAAGTGAAAGTTTATTTGGAAAGCATTGACATATATAACCGACAGATAAATGTTCCGCAGGAACAGCCGATATAGAGAACACAACGAAGAAAATACAAACGATAAAAAATAGCTGCACAACTGTGATTGATAAACATAAAGATGACCGCACAAGAATAATGATTCAAGTTGCAAACATAGCGCGTGATCACCAGTCTCGTGTGAGCAAACCCTCAATCGCCCTGTCAGATAAGGAACTCGTGTTCTTGGAAAGCGGCACATGCCGGAAGGGTTAACTATTTTTTCTGCATGACAATACAGGCTTTGGCAAGGTGTTGCTGCTATATTTTTCAATTTTCACGTTTTATTTTTTATCTTTCGTATTTTCTTCGTTGTGTTCTCTCGCTGACTGCTCTTGCGGAACATTATATGTCAATGCTTTCCAAATAAACTTTCAGTGGGTAGTATGCGCTTGTCCTTGTCTTCCGAAGTTCCTGTTTAAGTTTCGCGCTCGTATTTCAAGTACCATTTATCAGATTTTAAGGGCACGCCTATAACGCGACCAAGAGACCAAGTATTGTTGCTTGTATGAAATGTCACGTTCCTAACATGCTATATGTAAGTGCTCATTTGAATTACGTTCTGTGCATCTCACGTCATCTGAGATCCCATATTAAAGAGAAAAAAAATACTGCAATCGAAGGGCGGACCTGAATCATATGTTGTGGGCTTGCCTCAGAGTGCCAGGGCAAGACAGAACATACACTAACGGAGAGCAGTGGAAGACCGCACTGCTAAGCCCAGACCCAGAAGTGCAACTCCAAGTCCTTCGGCAAGCCGAGGGTGCCGCCAGAGCTCAAGGATTCATGGCTGCCACCTAGGGAAGGGAGCCCATCCCTCAAATCTTGCCGTCTTAAATAAAAGTTATTTCCTCCTCCTCCTCCCCTCGCTGCGATTTCGATTATTCTGTAAATAAGTTAATGAATTACCTTTCGTCTTTTTTGTTTTTTGCAGTAATGGTCGACGGACTCTTGATGCTTGACACAAACAACGATGGCTTTGTCTCCTATCCGGAGATGAGAGCAAACAAAAAATAGAAGCCCATGAAAAAATGCAGCGAGTGTACCGACGAATACCGATATAGCGATAATTCGCACTATTGCCTGTACCGCCTGCCTCTTTCGAGAAATAAAAGCTTGATGATAGAACACGATGTTCAGTTTCTTGATGACAAAGCCACGTCGTCCATGCAAGGTGATCGGTGGTTTGCTGCCCCCGACTCTGTCGCAGACAAGGTAGCCTATCTTTTATCGCAAAACAAGTCGAACTCCAGCAGATTAACCTTGCTCTGAGCGGAGATATGAAAACGTGTTTACAGGATCTCCCAATACGTTATGCTACCTCTTTCACCGACAGCTGTCGTAGTTCGCAAATTATTTGCCACAGGTCAAGAAACGATGTACGAGCGCGATATTAAAAAAGTATCGCAAGCTCTCGCGCTTCTTTTGTTTTCTAGATCTTGGTGCTTTTTTGTCATCTTTGTTGAGCATGTTGCCGCAGTCTTCCAAAACCTGGAGTTAGCTCTCGCCTGGCAGTTGTCCTTCGACAATTTGTGAAGAACATAAATACGAAGCAGTGGATAGTAAGGCAACGGTACATTCAGAAACTAGCGTGGGTCCATTTATGTAGAGAAGGCGAGAGGGAAACAGACGAAACTAGCGTGACATGGAAGGTCACCTAGTTTAAAAACAAGCTGAATCTCCGGTTCTTATGTATGAAGATTAAGGACAGAATATATTGTATAGTATATGTGACAATAAAAGGGATAATTGACAACCGCCCCTTTGTAGCACGAAGCCACAAGGAAATCCATACGGAATGCCTCAGAAAGTAAAGCTCCTTAGTTGAAGAAAAATTAGCCCTGGCCCTGGGATGGAACCCGGGACGAACGAAATATTTAGGCCCGTTGTAATGCAGCAAATCTTAGCAAAACTCGTTAAGTTCAGTCCATAGCCAATTTCGAATCATTTGCATGCAGCGCGTAACCGGTCAAGGTTAGGTGGGTATCAGCAGGGCTGGGCAAAGATACTTTGAAATTGTATCGCGATACGATACAAGATACCCAGATAAGAAGTATTTGAGATACAGATACAAGATACTTCCGGAATAATTGTATCCGATACGATACTTCCCAATTGTATCTTAAGATACTTCGATACATTTGCAAATTTGCTCTTATATATCGATATATGAACAAAACTCTTTACTCGGAATTTTCTTAACTGCGACCAACTTTGTTTAATTTTGAGAAAATATCTCTTTGTGTCCCCAGATTTCTGCCTTACTTGCTCAAGATATATATAGTTTCGTTCCGAAACAACTCACCTTAACATGAGAGCTTTTTATACGCTGCGCTGTCAATGGTTCTTGTTTGACACTTTGTATATAATGGGTGCCGCTTCTCTACTTGCTGACCAGCCAGCGGGTTGCCATCTGAATACAAGAACGTCAATAAGAAGCCTCCGCACGATGGCGCAAATACCGCTGTGTAGTTCTACCTTGTCCGTAAGCGTATTACCGTTTTCGCAATACGGGGTCACCCGAAATGCAGCAACAACGCTGGTAGCGACATTTTTTGGTGACTACTCATGTTTACATTGAGGGCTTAAAACTACAATGATTTTTAAATTCTACTTATCTGCTGGCGTAACGCGTTAATTCGTTAGCCACATATTCACTAACGTGCAATCTTTTGAAATTTCTTCTCCGAGAGAACTATCGTGCCGTCGAGAATTTTCCCAGGCATATTATAGTGGCAAAAAGCGTTGCAGGATACCACTGCTGTTCACACTATTGCCACTTATAGCTCCGACTATCGCGTGATTTACAACAGCGAAAAACGTTACGGTGACCTAAAAAAAGAAAATCATTATATCTTAGTCAAATAGCAAGGCGGTTCCGTATCAATCACAGCGAATACGTTTACAGGTTGTTTCACGCAACTATAGAACTAAATGTCTAAAAAAGTGGTTTACCGCGACTGAATAAACCAATGGAGTATGGTTTACCGTCATGTGGCACTAATTATAATATGTTTTATAGTGCGTTTAATTGGTTGGTTAACTGAGGTAAATTATGCAGCATTTTTAATATTCATATATGACCAAGTGGGTGCCATCATGTCGTAGAGGGCATTCCGAAACAACCGGTCCAATTTTTGTTGGTGAAGTACATGCTGCCCCGAAATTTTTTCCCCATTTTAAAAGAAAGCGCATGAAATATCAAATTAAACCACTTGACTGCGCCGCTCGTGCGCTACCGTACTGCAGCGCTCTCAAACGTGCTTCGGGCAAAACAACAGGCGCGCGAACTGTCAGCATATCGAGGACGACGGCATTTCCTTGCCGTGTGCAGTCGTCAGAAATGTTGACGCACTGTGAAGCCGATGCATGAAGCCGCAGCCGGTCATTTCGCCATGGTCCACGCGCCGGTTGTTTCGTTCGAAGCGCGTTTGAGAGCGCTGCAGCACGGCAGCGTACGAGGGCAGTCACGTGGTCATGTTTCGCGGGCTTTCTTTAGATGTGATGCGAACGGAGGACAGAAAAAATCGCACTCATGCTGGCAATCAAATTATGATCAAAATAACCGCTTGAATAATTGAGCAGCAAGAACAAAGATACAGTGCGCCAAGATATTTTATGTTACGTAAGTGCTTGTTCTACAGAATCTAGCATCAGCGCCGGCGAAGCGACAGTTTTTAGAATATCATTTGCATATAAGTCAATCTCATCGTATGTAAGTCAAACTTACATCCACGAGATCTTTTAAATCGCTGTCGTGTGAAAGCCGCGAGACGCAAAGAAACCCCACTATTGCATTCTTCAGACTTCTTAACGAAGCACCACGCAAGTGAAACTTCGATAACGACACTATAGGAGCATCACAATTTTCACGAAAGGTTCCGTACGCGTTGGAGTACGTAGAACAGCACAGGGTTTACGAGGCAGTGTCATGGCACCAACACAAGAAAAAAGAAAGAAAAAATAGCGAGAAAGCGAAGTTCGACTGCTCGTAGACGTTCACGGGCTTTTTTTTTTGTCGAGATCGCGCGAGCTCCACCACGTGATTGTGCTCCACCAATAGGGACGCGCTGACCTCATCGCCTGCCCTCGCTGGAGAACTCTGGCAGATATAATAAAAAATGTCACTGTCGTTATTTTTTATTTAAGTGGCTCAGTAGCAGCAGGATCAGCTTGAGAAGCGTATTTCAGCCACCATTAATTGTTTCGCTCGGTGTTGTTTCTATAGCAGTATCTTGTATCTTAAGATACACGATACATTATTGAATGTATCGGAAATACAGATACAGATACTCGTCTTGCGAGAGGTATCGCGATACAGATACAAGATACTCAAGGAGTATCTAAGATAGTATCTAAGATACATGTATCTTCGATACTGCCCAGCACTGGGTATCAGATACCGGATAACATCCATCAGATAACAGATATTACGTGACCAGGCCCTAGTCGTGAGCGGGGAACAGCACCAGAGAATCTGCAACGTGGTTCAGAGCGTCTCCTTCGGTAACAACGGAGTTTCTCTTTCGTGTCCGATCGGCCTATTAAGCCTCGTTACCTACAGAATGCGACTTCAGAAAGTGTAGATATCACATGACCGGGTGTTAATCGCGGGCGGGGAAGACAGAGAAAGTTCGCCACGACAGAAAAGGCTAGAGCAACTTCAAATTTAATTTTCCGGTACGAAACACGAGGGCAGCTGCTAACAACTGTATATCAACCTTACCACCATGTCACAATGTACGAGTATATAGACATGGACTAGTGATATTCAACGGTGCTATAATATGGAACGCACTCGCTCACAGTGCATACTAGCTAAAACAATGTACACTGCTTAAAAAACTTTTCTTGAATGCTGACAGTCTTTCTATTCGTATCCCGGGTTGTCGCAATATAGCCTTTTGCTTATCTTTGTATTTTCCCTGTAAGAATGCTTTAATAACGTATGTTTAAGTTGTATCTTGCAATACGTACGCTGTTCTTCTTATGTCTGTTTTGTTATTGTACCCTAAACTAGCTGCCAAGGATAGTGCTCCAAGCAGTATTATGTACTGTGTGTATGCAATAAATAAAATTTAAAAAGAATGTCACTCGTCGTAATTGCCGTTGAGAGGAATCGGCTATATGGGCGAAGCTGCGAGAACGGCACGACGAGAGCATGCATTCACGACGACGCAGACGTACTGGGAATGCAGAACTGGAGGACAGAGAAGTCTCTGCCGCTACAGTAGATCTACAGAAAGTTCAACAGCAGATCTACAGATGGACCAAGTAGGTTTTCGCGTTCACATTTATAAAAAAAGTTCTAAGCAACCTCCGTAAATCTTTCCGCTGTGCATCGCTACCCATTTCGTCAGACGGACACCCGTCTGGTCGGGAATAATCACTGAATGAAAGGCGAGTGACGCCGACCACAATATAAAAGCAATGTATTGACGTTACGGCACCCAGAACCGGAGCCTTGTTCACAATCTCTGAAGAGACAGGGAACAAGGCTCCCGTTCTGGGCGCCGGAACGCCAATGTTTTTCTCTCGTGGTCGGCGTCCTAGCCATTTATTCACAGTGCAGGTCTTTGCGGGTATGACGCAGTTCCGCCCGCATGAACTGATGGGTGCGAGAGTCCGTACAGACATGCCACAACTGTAATTACCAGAGAACCGCAGCTGCTTCGCAAAAGCTGCGTATGTCGATGTGTTGCATGAGGACACGACGCCCGGAAAGGCCTGCGTTTTATGTCAAAGCTGCAATGAAAAAAAAAAAAACGGGTAGAACAGCACGAAAAAAGAAAGAAAGAAAAATTGCTGGCGGGTCTGCTTTAGGCCCATGCTTTTACGCAGAGGCCCGACTGGTACACGTGTACACTCTTTTGCGCCAGTACAGTTGGCGTTCTCGGAGTCTCGTCTGGCAATGGCTTCTCCCTTAACGGCCGCGTGTCGCGTAAGGGGCTTGGTATTGTACTGGGCCATCTGTGTCACCACATTTTCAACTTGCGTTTGTGCGCACGACCATGGCCATTCGCACAGTAGCAAGCCGTCCAAGGCGGTTCAGTTTCGAGAAAGATGGGACGCCACCGATGTAATCCGGGATGTAGAGTGAGTTGTTTTTTTAAAATATTCCAGCATTTACCATGTTGCATCTGCACGAATCTCTTCTTCTGCATAGTTCACGCTGAAAGGAAATGTAGAAGAAATATTTGTGAAAAGGCTCTATATAGGAGCGCTAACATCCCCTGATTTACGTGTCATTTTACGTAACAATATAATTAAAATAAAAGCTCTTAGAAGGATCAGCCATTCGTTATGCTTTCTACACTGGATCAGTGCATTAGAAAAGTTGCCAGTCTTATTAGAGCTCTGTAGGCGTCCTACGATTGGCCTACGATTTTTAATGGTCGGGTACCTGATGGCACGTGTAGCAAGGCACTCCATACGAGGAATTGGGTTACATCTGCTGTAGCAGGGGAGTCAGCCTCTGAAGACTGAAGTAGCAGTTGAGCACTTCCAGATGTACCACAAAAAAAAAAAAAAAACGAGAAAAAGAGAGAAAAAAAAACGGAAGGAGTTTCTAGATGCTCCCTGCAAGTTTCAACTGTGCAACAAACTCTTAACGTGTTCTGACGGAACTCAAGGGTCGGAGTGTGTAGATTACGTTCACTACTCATATACACAACTATGAAAGCTTAACTTGTAATGTCCATGTGGAAATTAATACTTCCATATCTAACAATCTGCTCAGTCTGAAAGCTCCGAAATTCTACCTCCACGTTACCCTATGACACAAGTCGCGGCTTTTATGTTTATTTAATTTCGCGCATAGTTAAATATTCTACTGCGATGAATATTTTTTCTCTCGCTTCCAGAATAACTAAGAAAGAGCCACGCTTTCAGCATGGGCCCTGGGACTGCTGTGCATTTCAATGTCTTTTTCTGTAATTAAGAACGATAACTTGATTTCGAGTGTTGGGATGTACCTTTTCTGCCCATGAGAAACAAGTGTGACCATTCGCTTTCTAACATATGCTTAATTAAATGTTTCTTATATTTGATGAATCTAATAAGCTTACATGAAGCGACAGTGCCTCCGAAGCGTAGAGAGACCCCTTCCTATTGTTTTTGTCACGTTAGTTTCACATTCTATAAGTGTAAATGAATGCCCCGACAGCAAGTTGCTGATAGTATACGCCTTACTCTCAATGCGATAGTATTCGTTGAACACAGCAACAGCGAGTGCATTCCAATTACCTCATTGCGCAGGCACATCAAAGAGGATCTGGCCACTCTGGTAGACATGAAGAGCACGGGAGAGATGACGGACGAGGAGATCACCTTTTACTTTTTCCGGTAAGCACGCTCGTTGGGTGAAGGTTATTTTGCCTAGAAGCCACGGCCGTCGTTGAAGTCAAAAGCTGCAAGCCGATCCAAGTAGACAAAGGCAGTTATACTTATCGTGAAAAGTATACAAGTTGCCAGTGGCATACACTGTGTAGATGAGAACACAAGGGTTTTAATTAAAAAGTTGCTGCTATCCAATGTTCAAATTTTGAAGAAATCTTCTTTTCGCCTCGAAAATCCTACCTTTAAGAGTTTTTGGCAGACTTCCGAGAAACATCCGCTTTAGTAAGTAGTAAGTCCCCCAGAAAAATATTTGCGGCGAGGTTACCGATCGACGAAAAAGTTTATAAAAACAAGAAAGTAATTTAGGACTCCCAATAGTTTCTGAAATTTCATTGCGGAGCCCCTTTTATTCCGGTATCAATCACATGGACTCTCCGGGCGCAATTCTGCCGTCGCCGTCGCCGTGAGGTTCCCAAATTGATAAAACCCTGCGCGTCGCATGTTACATGTGCGAGTGGAAGTGTGGAAGGGCAGGCGACAATTGTGACTCAAGCGGAGTGGAAAGGCCCAATGAGATGCAATGAGAGGGGAGGCCCAATGAGATGCGAGAGTATCCCGGAGGAGGGGCTGCGCGGACCCGACAGGAACTGCGTAGTACTTTAATCAGGCGGGCGTGGTCGCGGGCGCCCTATCTTGACGGGGATTACCAGACGGTTCATACCTGTGTACGGGTTGCGTTCTCACCTCTCTGTTTGCGATGGAGCGATAGACAGCGCGAAAGTCACTTCGCTATTTTTTTAGCAGCGAAACTGTTTAAGCTATAGGTAACTTGTGCTCCGTCGTGCAAAACTCCACGGGTGGGTATGCGCCACAGGAATTGTGCAAGCCCCTCTAACGAGTACAGCAGGGGCTAGCGCTAAAGGAACACTCTGCTCTGCGAGGTGGAGCACGTGAAACATGTGAAAGAGAGAGAGATAGAGAGAGAAAGAAGGAGAAAAAAAGGAAAATAGAGTGAAATAAAAGAAATAAATACATAAAAAATAGAAAGACAGATAAAGACAAATAAAGGGAGAGAAAAAGATAGAGATAGAAAGAAACGGACGCGAAAAAGAGATTGAAAAAAGGAGCAAGGCAGAAAGAGAAAGAAAGAGAAAGAGAAAGAAGAAAGAAAGAAAAAAATTCACAAATAAGGAAGGCCATCCAGCTCCGCTCTTCCTTCAGGCTTTGAGCCACTAGTGCGAAAATGTCAACTTTTTTTCCTTGTTGCCACTATCGATATTGGATAAACAGAAAACGACCTGGCAATTTTTACACGATGGTTGCTTCTTCCTTCCAGAATGCACGACTTCGACGACAACACTATGCTGGACGGTATTGAGTTTCTGTCTGCTATGCAACACACTATTGACCATGGCTTCGCGCCCGGTGTAGCACCGAACAACCTTGACGATATGATTAGTGAGTACCCGTTTTGTGCTGCTTTTTACTGGAATAAAAGTTGTGCTTTGACAAGCAGTATTTGTGAGATGACACATACTAGAGTCCTCTTTTGACAAATTTTAAAACTATGCGTAATATTTATTGGCGCCTGGCACATACTTCGCATAAACGTACTGAGTACGGAAAGAAGTTTACAAAATTATCAGTGTACAAAAATGAAACCACGTTCTGCAATCGCCTTGCCTTCAGTTCTTCGCCGCTTGCGTAACCGTAAACCTGCATCATCATCGTCACTTGTCTACAACTTTAAATAACGTTGATATGTTCTTGCTATCATGACTTGCGTGGCGTAAAGCGTATGAATGTTTTGAGACTATTTCAGACAACTGTTTCTCTAAATAGCATAATAAGAGAATATTTAGTAGGTAATATGCTTGGTGGACGATAGACATCGAGCAAATTTTGATGATCCACTGTTAGTATCAAAAATACAGTTACAGGACAAATGAACCCTGAATTTCAGCAAGTGCCTAAACTTCAAGGTGCGAATGTATAAAGTACTCATTTATTTGTTAGAGAAGCCGACAGACAATAAAGCCAAGGATGGTATAAAGGACATTATTTTGCCATTATACTGAGGAAGTGGAGAGGGAACGACCGCCGCTGTTGCTCAGTTGGTAGAGCATCAGACGTGTTTTCCGAAGGTTGTGGGTTCGGTACGTTCTTATTAAAGGAAAAATACTTTTGGGTCGCCTTTAATTCCTTTCAATTTGTGTTTTATTTACTACACTACAGTTGAAACCTAAAAATAATGTTTCATATGCCTTCCCTGGCTTCAAAGTCTGTTGGCTTTATTAGGTTACACTTGTACCCTGAGTTTTTAAATGCGAAGCATTTCTTAGCGAACCTCTGGCACTTTGAGCGTTTCTATCTACGTATCTATCTATCTATCTATCTATCTAGCCGCCTACGTCTGGGCGCTCTCATGATCGCCTCCTTAACTTGGTGTAGACCAAAATTTGCATGGGAGGGTAAGAGGATTTGGCGAATATGACTGCCGGGTCATGACATAAATAACGTTAATATCCTGTCGCGTACGTCGTCAAACCCTTTCCACTAGACACGTGTGGCACATACCCGTTTACCACGGGCCGCGGTGTACGGGTATGCGCCACAGGTGATTGACAGTTTATGTCTACCCAGGAACGGCGAGAACAGGCATTGGTAACTTAAATGCAAGAGAGTTATGTAAAACCAACATCGGCGGCATTGACTCAACGAATGGAAATAATGAAAATTAGGATCCCAGCAGGAATCGAACCCAAGCATTCTGCGTGGAAATCAGGTATTCTACCACGGAGCCACGCCAGGTGTATAAATTGGTTTGGAAAAACAGCCTACGCAGGCGTAATATCAGTGCAACGTCAATTGTGGTTGTGGTGCTGGCTATCTAATTTTACCAGAAAGCAATAAACACTACGTGATACTCCTACGATCCGTACTCCTACGATACGGGCGTCATATCGGGTTGACGTCTGTAGTTCCAGTGTTGGCTCCGCTTTTATAGCAGTCTAATAAACATTACGTTTGTATTCCTATGATTAAGCAAGCTATATTGAAGCATTGCTCTGCCCCGGAGGAATACATTAACGAAAGTTACATATGATATCCACATCACCGCATCGTAAAGTGCACTTCGTCCACCAGAACGACGAACTGTCCTCTTCATTTCTTAAGAGGCTGGGCGATGGCCTTATGCTGACCTAGGATGATGTCAGATTGATTGACAGCCGCTTTGTAGACTAGGCTACATAGGCCACATACGCCCAGGTAGTCTACGAATACGACAAACACCATCCACTGATGTTGGTCTACGTAGCACTATCCAGGCCTACCAGCCTCGACGGCCTATACCCTGCCAACGCGAAGGGTGGCTTCAGGTTCCGACATGTCGCCGGCTCTGTCGGCAGACAATTTGTCGACGAAATGACCGAGGCATCCACGAATTCCAACAGCTCTACTATACCACATACGTCAATACACATGGACCCCTCTTCACCACAGTCAAGACCGGATCCTATAACAAGTCATGACCAGCTGCTGGTGCTCACTGATCACGGTGATCATGCCCTTGTTCAAGAACTGTCAAGAACTTCTTGCACACATACACACGGGTTCATGAAACGCGCGTGCGTTCTCGGGACACGTATAAGCACTACATATCAGCTTACCGCTTCTGGTGTTGGTAATACCCACGTTGTCATTGGCAGCGTTACCCTACCGTAAACAACTGCTTATATAACACATATGCAGTTCTTCAACATATATATGTGTGCGTGTAAAATATATACAAATCTTTACCGTCATTTTTTTAACGTGTCGCTCAGTAAAAAAAGTTACGCCACAGTCACCTACCCGCCGCATGCTTTGCATAACATCGACTCCCACGGTACGTGGGATCTGCCGAATTTTTTTTTTATACCTGGGGCTGTCTAAACTGCTGTACTCGTGAAGAAAATCAAACAGGCATCATTTAGTTTCTTCAGTCATTGAACTGAAGAGCATTCAATGAACAAAGTGTGACTTTTCATCACCGCTGTGGTGCGCTGAAAACGACACTTTCCATCGAGCATGTTTAGTGATTCGATGTGTTCTTCATTTTACGTTAAGCATTTCTCGGATGTTCGAGGGTGAAAATTTCTTTCGCTGTGTTTGAGGATACAGTTGTGACTAAAGATGATTTCATGAAATGATAGTGGACGCCGTCCAATCAAACATATTGTGGGTTTTCTGGCATGCATAGGCGAAGTATCGGCCTCCGCCTAAAATGTCACGTTCGCAACAGGCTATACGTACGTGCAATTTTTTTTTTTAATTACGCTCTGTGTACCTATTTCATGCCCTATCAGACACATTAAAAAAAGCGCTGAAGCCGCTGCAATGTAAATTAATCTGCGAACAAGCTAATAGCTTATCTCCTCATCACAGAAATCAGTGCAAAAACAGTGACAAAGAAAGGACCACACGTACACAGCATGTTTTTCGCGCTGATTTCTACGATGATGCTGAACCAACTCGCCCGGAAGGCCACTCTTCTAACTTATTCCCCTCTTTTTGTTTTCCGCAGAGCTGGTCGATGGAGCCTTCATGCTTGACACAAACAACGATGGTTTTATCTCCTATCCGGAGTTGAGAGTAACACTTAAAGAAAAATAGAAGCTCATAAAAAGGAGTAGCGAGTGCATCGTTGAATACAGACGAAGTGATGCTTCACACTTTTACCAGTACTGCCTGCCTCTCTTGAGAAATAAAAGCTTACTTAATGTTCGAACACGATGTCCAGTTTCTTAATTAGACAGACGCTCGTCATTCATACAAGGGGATCGGTGCTTTGCTGCCCTAGACTTTCCGTCATACACAGGGTCGCATATCTTTTATCGAAAAGAAGTTGCACTCCAGCACATTAACCTTGCTGTGAGCGAAGATATAAGACCGTGTTTACAGGATCTCCCGACACATGATACTACATTTTTCATCGGCAGCTGTCTTAGTTCACAAATTATTTGCCACGAGTCAAGAGACGATTTCCGCGTGCGATCTTAAAGTGTATTGCAAGCTGCCAGGCGTTTTTCTGCGCTTTTTTTTTTACCAACTTTGTTAGAGCATGTGGCTGCACCCTTCCAAAGCCTGTAGTTCGCTCTTGTCTGGAGGGAATTTTCTATTCGTGTGCATTAGCTTTTTGTCTTAAATAACAACTATCGAGAATGAATCGCTTAGCACTGCTGCTTTCGAATAATTAACTGCGAACGATGAACCAGTCGATATGTAATCAGTGGCGTAGCCAGGGAGGGCACACCAGGCCCGTGGCTCCCCCCCCCCCCCCCCCGATTTTTTTTTTTTTTTGCCATGGCACACAGAGAACAAAATGACACATGACCACATCTGCCTGCCCGGCCGCCACGTCAGATCAAAGTGGTCCCCCCCCCCCCTGAAAAAAGTTTCTGCCTACGCCCCTGTATATAACTGAGAAATTTCGCTTTGTGCTAACATGGCTGAGCAGAAAGCTCAAGCTTTTCGACGTTCTGGCACATTCTTAAATAATCTCACTTACACCAAAATGAATCCTTCCAATCTAAAATCTTTCAACAAACTAGAAATAATGATTCAGGAATAAAACAACATCACGTTGGCTCTGTTAAGTATTTTTATTTTGCTTCTCAACATTCAAATAATATTTCTAGGCTTCGGTCTGTAGACCTGTCGCGTGACTCACTTCTGTCAGAACCTAGTTTTTTTCCTTCAAAGCACTTGCCCTCGGCTTTATTTACGATCCGAGATCGTGTCCCGAAATCAACAAAGCTGTCTAAAGCGATCCTCGATGCATATTCAATAGTCCACCTTGGCGTGGAGAAGACAAGCTAAGTATACCATCCTCACCACAGCAGGGACTCTGAGATCGGTGCGCGTGCTCCAGGTGACCCAGAGAGAAGGGCCAATCAATGTCCGGGCCTCCCGACGACGCCGTTGTAGCAACACGAGCTCTGACGCAGAAACGGCGGGCAAACACACTGCCTGAACTTTATGAAAAAAACTTCGATCGCCGCCGGGACGTCGCTTCCTCGAGGCATGCATTGACTGCGCCGAGTGGAGAGGCGCCTCTCCTCTCTACCTTTCTCGATCCGGGTGGCGACACGTTTGTGAGCTTTCGGGATCTTCGGCTCGAGTGTCTGCGAAGTGGCGCGCCTTGAGAGACAGAGACGGGAAAGGTATGGACAATCTGGCGGGCACCTTTCTCTTATGATGCAATGTGTCATGTCACTCGGCATAATGTGGTTTGCTTGCATGCCCTGTTAACTCGTTTCAATTTTTGTAAAATGATATTAATTTAGTTTGAATGCCCCTAAATAATTCATCTCGTCACTTTATCAAATCGCATAGTGACCCAAACTCTGCTTAAATTTCCTAGAAGTCTACTTAACGTAAAGTCAAATATTGGTAGGAAATAAAAGCTCGATACCATAGTTTCAAGACAATTCTTCGCCTTAATTGTTGCGTATTAGTGATTTGTACGAACGTAATTCTTTATATGCTGTTAGTAGCAAACGAAGAATTCAATGAGTTTCGTATTGGCTACAAAACTGGGTAAGCTCTAAATGTACAGCTTGCTTGGCGATGTGTAACTGCAGCGACAACTGCAGTGTGTTCAATATTTCTTTTTAATATTGTCTTTACCAGAAAGAGAGGATGGCATGAACGGTATACGATTTGCAATGACAACGGTTTTGATATTTCGCTTTAGCAATATTTTTTTATTGTTTTGTTTTGAAGGTCTTGACTACGAAACTACAAATTTTGTGTGCCGTTAGCTCTATTTTAAGGATACCGTGGCGCTTCGATTTATTCGCTGCTGCTGGCTTTACCTTTTAATAAAGCTGCATTTTTTCTCTAGAAGGTCGTCATAACGACTGCTAAGTGTGTCCACCAGGCGACAGGTATTCCCGTTGACTTGCAGCGTAACTGGACTAGCCATGTCACCACACCACGCTTGCGTCCTTCTTTTCATTTTATTTCTGGCCGGAGCACAAGGCTTCTCCTTCGGTGGGCAAAAGGACGAGGACTTCGTTGAGGACCCCTTGATTGAGGAAGAAGATGAAGAAGAACGCCCCAACGAAAAGACGCCAGACATGCCTCCCTGGTATTCCAGCAAGGGATACCCCTACGACTACGGGTAAGAACAACATGAATGTGCTCTCGAACTTGTGTCTGATTTTTCTGCAGGTATTTGTTTGATCCATCGTTGAAAAGAGGTTGCTTTGTTGTAGAGTCCGTACTCTGCGACGATTTCTCTTTTTTTTTTCTAATTCTCCTTCACAGTCACCACTACAGTGTCGTTGATTCGACACTCGTTAATTCGGAAAATCGGATAATTCGGATGTCTTCTCCGGTCCCGGCGAGCACATGCATTGTTTAATAGCATCAAACTCTCGTTAATTCTGATGTATCTGGCCTCCCCCCCCCCCTTTGTCACGAGAGGGAAGAATCTATAGAGAGAAGAGAGAGGCGTTAATTATGTGGGGAGTGCCGAAATGAGGGTACTGTCGAAAATCGTAATATACCACTCCAGCCGCATTTTCACGTTTCACAAGCAATCTTTTTGTTTCGCGCGCATAAAACGTCTTGAATACCTATGGCGCTGGGCCCTTACGCCAGAGAAAGACATTTTCGTGAACAGCCAGCACTCCTGGTCTTGAATATGCTTCTTCGTGCTATCTCATCTTTATTGAAATGTGCTCGATAGTTTTATGGCCCATAAATGTGCTGTAGACATGTAACAATGTGTAATACATTGTAATATGTCATGCTTATGTAATAAACAAGGCAAAAGTTCAGGAGAAGAGGGAAACTTGAAGATATGAAAAATCCTTGAACATAGCTGCTGCATTCAAGACAGCAACTTGCCTTCAAGAAGACAGCGCCACTTGTCGAAACGTTGGCTGCAGCGACACTCCCTGAGCAAGGATTTTTCATGTCTTAACGCGTATGTAGTGCGTATGCGTATTGTGCAATGCGTAATTGTTAGAATTACCTAGTTTTGGTTGTCTTCCATAGTGGCTGTATTACTTTGTCGTACGTGTCAGTTGTCATTTTGGCGGTTCACATTTTCTTCTCCTTCTCCCCCCCCCCCCCCGCCCCGAAAAAAAAAACCAGGATGGGAGAGGAACTGGGAAACATGTTCGGCTCTCACAACGAGGACCTCTTCAAGGACAAGGAATACCTATTCGAAGAACCCAAAAAGACTTTCGAGGAGATCTACGAAGAAGTCTTCAGGTACGAGATAATCTTCTTTACGCTACATTTAAAAATAAAGCGAAACAAATCGGGACGTAACCAATACGATAAGAAATTAGGAAATATAGTCACTAGTTGTAATTTCTAAATAGGGCGCCATAGACGTATTAATGACAATTGAGAATTTTAGTGCCGTGAGTTAAGAAACGGCGCCATAGTGTTCGTGGCTGCCGCAATCTTGTGAAGCTTATTCGCAGTGTTTTTTTAATGCGAAGCATTTCTTAGCGAACTTAGGGTACTTTGAGCGTTTCTATCTATCTATCTATCTATCTATCTATCTATCTATCTATCTATCTATCTATCTATCTATCTATCTATCTATCTATCTATCTATCTATCTATCTATCTATCTATCTATCTATCTATCTATCTATCTATCTATCTATCTATCTATCTATCTGTCTATCTATCTATCTATCTATCCTTCCGTCCGTCCGTCCGCCCGCCCGCCCGCCCGCCCGCCCGCTCGCCCATCCGTCCATCCGTCCATCCGTCCTAGAGTTACTGTATATGCTACCTTTAGGTCGCAGAGTTGCGCATCTGTCTTCCAACGCCGCTAGCAACCACGCATTGCAGAGAAGCTGACGCTCGGGCCAATTTCTGTATTTCTCGACACCGCCGCTGCAGCGAACTGAATTAACACTATTCATCGACAGCCAATGTTTATCGCTGGTCTTCGACACGCCAGACATGTTAATCAGCAACACGGTAGGCATGTCGCCTGCAAAAAGGGAGTGCGACTTCACCGCATAGCTCTGGTTGCTAGCCGGACCTATGCGCAACTCTGCTACCTAAAGGTAGCATATACAGTAACTCTAATCCGTCCGTCCGTCCGTCCGTCCATCCATCCATCCATCCATCCATCCATCCCTCCATCCATCCATCCATCCATCCATCCATCCATCTATCTATCTATCTATCTATCTATCTATCTATCTATCTATCTATCTATCTATCTATCTATCTATCTATCTATCTATCTATCTATCTATCTATCTATCTATCTATCTATCTATCTATCTATCTATCTATCTATCTATCTATCTATCTATCTATCTATCTATCTTCCTACGTCTGGATGCTCTCGTGATCGCCTCCTTAAAGGGGTCATGAAGCACCCCTTGGGCTGATTGAAAAAACACATCCTGCGGAAAGCTGACACGGCTATGAACTGCTCTGCCAAATATTACAGTCGTGCGCGCCGCGTAATGGCCACAAGCGGAGCGCGAAGTTGCCGTTTCCCCAGGCACCCTCTTTTCAAACAGAGGCCGGTTCTCACTCTCGTCGGTGGGCGGGCCGTCTGTCCGCTGTACGTCGCAAGAGACATAGCATGCTTATTGGCCGATAGCCGACGTAAATCGAGAGCGGCGTTCGGATCAGATGCGCTTCTTGCCGCGGGGTGCCGCCACTTGCTGGCGCCGCACTCCTCAGTACACGGTAGCCGCACTCGCGCAAGCGAATCACAGCGGGAGAGCGATCGCGTTTCATGACGCGCGCTGGCGTAACTTCTTTCCCCCATGCCATCCCTCCCTGTCTAGCTTCGAGTGCGCTCGTCGGCACGAGAAAAGAGAGAAAGCGCTGAGAGCATGCGCCAAACCCCCGTAACTCCGCTGATTCTTGACGGATTCGAGAAATTTTTGCGGCAATCGATTCGGGAGGCGGTAAACTCCAATACTAAGGTCATTAGATCATTACTTGGAAAAGTGGTTCATGACCCCTTTAACTTGGTGTAGACCAAAACTCTTACAGGAGGGTAAGAGAGTTTGACGAATATGGCTGCCTGGTCATCATAGGCGTGCGCAGAGGGGGGGCAGGGGGGGGGGGCGGCCGCCCCCCCTAATCACCTAAGAGAGGGGGCGCAAAATCTTCCCCTTACATTGACCCTTCTAGTCACCTAAGAGAGGGGGGGCGCAAAATCTGCCCCATACATTGACTTAGTAGGGTGGGGGGGGCGCTGCGATGAACCTTTGCCCCCCCTAATGGGGAACCCTGCGCACGCCTATGCTGGTCATGACATGAATAACGTGAAAATCCTGTCGCGTACGTCGTCAAACCCTTTCCTCCAGACACGCGTGACACATACCCGTATACCACCGGCCACGGTATGCGGGTATGCGCCACAGGTGATTGACAATGTATAACTCCCCAGGAACGGCGAGAACAGACATTGGTAATTTGAGCGGGAGAGCATTAAGAGAAACCGACATTGGCAGCTTTGACCCGACTAATGTATAGAATAAGAATCAGGATCCGAGCAAGAATCGTACCCAAGCATTTTGGGTGGCATTCAGGTATTTTACCACAGATCCACGCCAGGTCTTGAAGCTGCTTTGGAAAAAAGACCTTGTGCAGAGGTAATGTCGGTGCAACGTCAATTGTGGTAGCACTGCTGACTATCTAATTTTATAACAAAGCAATAAACATGACATATTTACTCCTATCATACAGGCGTCATGTCAGGTTAACGTCTATTGTGGTTCCAGTGTTGAGTCTGCTTTTATCGTAGTCTAATAAACAGTGCATTTATAGTCCTATTATATAGAAAGCTATATTCAAGCGTTGCTCGACCTCAGAGGCATACGCTAACGAATGTTACGTACGATATTCACACCGTCGCACGGTAAAGTAGACTATATCGTTTCGATAATACTGGCATCTGTACTCTAACGTGAGTTCTGACGTTACGTCAGACCATGTTACCCTTCCAACGCCAGTGTAGTCGACGTTCCTGGTAAGCCCACGATGTGCACACAACTACTACACTTACAAAAACACGATTATCTACCTCCTAACGCTTGGCTCGAAGCCGAAAATGCGGCCTAGACAATCACTGGCCGGCTCCTTCCCATGAAACCGATTCCCACAGAGCGTGGGATCTGCCTAATTTTTTTTATTGATATATCATAAGGGGATGTTGGCGCACAGGTAAGGTACAGTTTAGAAACCAGTGCTGTGTTGCGTATGACAGGTGCATTTCCGCAGTGTAGTAACAGTCGTAGGCGTGCGCGGGATTCTCCCTTGTAGTGAGGGCGGGGGGAGGCGAAGTTTCACTGAAGCGCCGTCCCATCCCCTGTTCCCGACCCCCTCCCACTGAGGCCCTCATGATCAGAACGCAGTGCAAATACGAGGTATCATGTGGCACGGCCACTCCTGCCCCTGCCCTGCTTCCCCTGTGCACATGGGTATGGTAACAGTTCTTTTTTTGTGCTTCCTTGATGAAATGGTGATATTTAGAGTAGAGAACTGCGCTATGCATTGTGTGCTCTCTTTACGTTGCCAGGTTTCATGACCTCGACAAAGATGACGCACTCACGCCAGAGGAAGTGAGACGGGCGCTGCTCCACTCGAAGATCGACATTGTGGACGCTGCCGGAAATGGTACCTAATCTACAAAGAACACATCTACTGTTCCTAATCTATGATTAGTGTTGCCGTTACGGGTTGATTCTTGCACTCATGCTGTAATCTTTGCACGAAAAAAAAAAGGAATCACGCAATTCTCATGCGCTCTTTAGTAATGCTAACAAACGAGGAGAGGTTGTTGGTTCCATTGTTATCGCTAGATGATATATCTTGTCTTTACTAAACCGTAACCACACATTACGGTGCCGTGCTCTTGGTGCTATAGCGCCTATAAGCGGAGAAGATGTGTTTGGGATGATACACTAGCGATATTTGTAGGTGCTGTTGCGTACCAACAGTAGCAACGAACTTTCGTGCTAATTTTTGCTTTTATTCGAGCATTAGCCATCCACGAACGAACTCACTTTGCATTTAGCGGGCTTGCCGTCCCTCTCATGTGGACTTTTATTGAATGATCATCGCTGTTTAGAGCAATGTCCGATATCTATATTTTTAAGTATACGCGTAGGAAAAGTGCCCGGCGTGAAAAAGAAACAGATGGGGGGTGGAGTTGATGCTTCTTTCTGCAAATGTTTGAGTTTGCTATTAAACTTATATAGAAATAGTACTAATATACATAGACAGATGTTCCCTTTCTCCTACGCTTCGTTCCATCTTCATTCATATTTACGCAGCTTTCCACAGCGCAAACTGCCCAGGAAGTCATACAGTTAAGGCAGAGCCGCTATTTGCACTCACTGACCACATCTATGACCGATGGATACATGATAACAGATTCCACAAGACAGTGCCTCAATTCATACATAACACAGGCCTTAGAGCACACGTCTAATACACTTTCGCCCACCTTTATCAAAGCATCTGGGAACGTATCAGAAATTGTGTTTCTTTCTCCCTCTTTATCAACCGCAGATCTCGTGGACGACGCTCTTGCATACGACGACAAGGACAAGGACGGAATGCTCTCACTCGAGGAGTTCCTGCTTTCGCAGAAGACCAACATGAGCGGCCTCAAGAGTCTCGGAGAGCTGGAGCTATGACGTGTCACTAGTCACTGAAGTCTGTAACCAAAATCTGATAACAGCATCAGAAAGTTCAGGGTTTGCGACATTGTTGCTAATTTTTACGTCTGAAGAAAACCTCCTGTTGATCTTGGCGTTGTACGCTGTTAAGTGATGGAGTGTGATATCTCAAAGATATCTAGACAGCTGTTTGCAATGAATATTTCGCGCTACCGCATACCGCAAGAGAGGCCACATTACCCAATGAAAACCCTACACTGCACAAAGAATAGCGGCATCATATTTTGGATTCCTTTGCGAATATTTTTTTTTTAAATCTTTCCAAAATTATTTAAGTCCCGTATTGCAGGATGTCCCTCCACTTAGTGCTCCTTCTCGACTCGACAATGTTGATGGCAGCGCCACCTCGGTAGAAGAAGGCACTGAAAAAGAATGATCATGGCCTCCGAGATCATGGCCTCCGCGCACTCTCGAAGGCCGTGGAATGATCCTCGGCAGCCATTCTAAAGAAGAGAGGAGTGATATTCATTCCAGCATTGGCGCTGTGCTTGACTCTTTTGAGCAAAGGACTATTTTTAAGTCGAGGCTTGTCTGAGAATACGGGCGTAAGTCGCAATGGGAACAGAAATTGAAGGGATGACACAGAAATCATGACCGCTGTGAGGTCCAAGATTGAGTGAGCAATAACTCTTGTTACTGTGCGCACTTTAAAGTCAATTCACTGTCTCACTGAAGCCTCAACACTGCTACGACGCAACTAGGCGTGTGACATTCAGGGTTTGATTACTATGCACAGCGTGGTATGCTGAGTTCTTCGCGTGTACCTGAGTAATTGCAGCGAGAAATGTGGAGTTTGCAAGGTATATGCGCGCTAACCTGATCGAGTTCTGATACAGTATTCTAAAAAAAATTACCACTTCTGTGTTTCACTTGATTTTTTTCGCCACGCGTGAGTCAGTACACAGTCTACAAAAAAGCATTGTACAAGTGGTGATGCCTCTGAAGAAATAAATTTTCCAGTTCTTCTCTCAACCTCGTTGAGCCTATAGAGGTAAAACTGTGTGACGTTATGGTAAAGCTGAAAGCTCTCTCACAGGAATATATATCTTTTTATTTTTGCGCGCAAGATGCACTGTACGTTTGTCGGTTCAACGACAACGGGGGAATGCAAGCGTGAGAAACCACCTGTTGGAAACATAGTGCTTCAAGAAGGGTCAAGAACCAAGGTATTGGAGTGGAAACGGCACGTGAGAATACTGGCAGCGGGCAATTTTTGCAGCAAGTATTAACAAAACGCCATTGGAAGTAGTCGGGTGGCTTTTCTTTTTTTTTTTTTTTTGATATCCTATGGTTCCCAGTAATAGTCGTGAAAATGCTTTCTTAGCGGAACGTAAAGCTTCTGCTTTGTGTTTCCGTGGTGACCCTATAGGTTCCTTGAAGCAATGGGTTTAAAGCAGTGCCTATCTCGATGAAAAAAAAAAATGCACATTACGATTATCATCGAGAAGAGGCTGGGTGCAAGCACGTACAAGGAACTGAACTTTGAATTTCTTTTCCACAGGCAACACTTGCGGGCACTGCGGAATTGTACAGAATTTAGGCTACGTTAGGCTTGTCTATACATGTTAACTTGTCTATACATGTTAACAGGTGTTAATCTCAGTCTTTGTTAACGTACGTGTAAGCGGAGACGTCAACCCAGTTTCTATAAGCTTTCCGGAGGTAGGCATCTAATTATAAGCCAGTTCCTTACGTCCTGTTTCACCAGTTACCATGACTGGTCAACTCAACGCTGCGAGCCCAGTCAGATCTATTTTTACTTATACGGTTGAGAACCGCTTCGCGGATATGTTTTTTTCTGTCTCCTTCGAGACGTACATCAGCGCCGGCGCGCCAGTTTTGAAGACACATTGCAGTAAGTTACTGAGGCCGGCGTAAAGCGGTAAACATTACACATAAATGTTACCCTGTTCTGTACTCTACACACCTTTCCGAGCAACATTTCTGTCATGCAGTGCTAATATTTTTGGCTGGACTAATATGAAGGCATACAAAGAGCAATGTTTCTGCGCTGCTTCTCATCTTCTCCAGCAGCATAAAATGTACATGCGCCATCCACACGAACTACATTTGTCGTCAACGTTATCGGAACAATCGACATGTTTGCACAACGCAAATGGAACGAGGACAAAAGAGAGGACACAACACAGGCGCTGCTCAAGCTACCATTCTATCAAGCTTTGGAAGCACGCGAATGCTGTAGAAGGCTCTCTCTCATTAAGGCTAAAGCCTTAAACGGTTCATTAGAAGGTCCCTCGGCGAAAAGCCGACGTATAGTAAAAAAAGGTCACATGACCACCCGCGTACCACGTGTATAGGGGCTCGTGAGTTGCGCGTTCACTTTTTTTATTTTGTCGTTCTCGTGACTAAAATATTCATGTAAAAGCGGCGTTCACGCAGTATAAGGTACGTTGTAAAATATCCACATCGGATAGTTTTCGCATTCGAGCCCCCTAAGACGAATTCACAAGGAACCCTAGGAGTGTCTTTTTTTTTTTCTTATCTTTGTGACTCTTTGTGAAACATTTTGTGAAAATTTGTTAAACTCTTTGTGAAATATAATGCAATAAGGTAGAAGTCTGGGTCATTTGGTACATAACCAATCGTTGTGTGCTCCACTTCTCTCCTTTGCCCGTCGTCTTCTTGACTGGTTTATTCTTTCAGTGTCTTTGCGAAACCTTCGGACGTCGCTACTCACATCGCTGGACGTCGCTACTCGCAGTGGTCGGCGCTATGCTCATTGGGTCCCTGTGGAAATTTCAATCCATCACAGTGTACAAATTATCAAAGACAGCTCGCTGTCCTCTTCTGTTTAGACTTACGAATGATCTTATTAGTAGACGCGGTACTGCCTTTGTCACTCATGCAATTACCTTGTGACTACTGCTATAGGGGAAGCAACTTGACAACTAAAGTGCGCCCGCGTTTTGTACCATGCGAATGGCAACCGATCATTAGAATCCATATTAGGTTATAGGGAGAACATTCCTATTGCTTGATATTGCCCGCAATATATGGAATACAGATGTAGCATATTTTTTATTACTGTGCTAGCCCAAAGAAACAGGACAACAGAAAGGCACACGAAGACGCACACACAGCGCTCGAAATGAAAAATTCTCGAACACGGGGATTCGGTGGAACCTCCAGCGGCACGACAGTGATCAAGATTTTTTCATCTCTTCAAGCTTCCATCATCTCCTGAACTTCTTCCTTATTTGCATACATACACCGCTACAAACGCACACACAACGCTACAAGTAACACTGAGCATGTGCGTGTGTGCGTGCGTGCGTGCACACTTTGCAACTTGAATCGACAGCTGTAGCATTATTGCGTGGCTACGCAATTGTCAAGGACGTAAGAAGTCGGCAAAGGATCTCTATTCTCGTCACGAGTCATCCGGGGCAGCAAACTGCGCGTCACGTGAAGTGCCCGATAACCGCGCGAACAATTTGATGTGGCGAGGCGGTCTCCACTCTTTTTTTTTCTCCCCCTTTTGCATGCCTGATTGCTGGGCGTAGTACACATCTCGGCCAACGCTTGCTTATCAGAGGAGAAGGCGGCCTTATCGGGAACGCCACTCTCCTGGCCGCTTGCCACAAAAACATTTGCAGCACGCCGCGCTACGACACGTATTGTCGGACGATCGTCTTGGGTATACAAACACAACGTCCTCGCTTCATTTACTCGGTTGGATGCATCCTGGTGAAGCAAGTCGTCGTCCGTTGCAAGCCGTACAACCTAAAACACGTTGCCTGTAACATGCTAGCGTTCTGGGCTTGACGCTCCTACCTGGGGATGGCGCCCGCCAGCCCGCACTTGGCGATGCAAGCTATTGTTGACGCTATGCATTCGGCGCCAGGTCGACTTCTGTGCCGCATGCGGGCTCCCACGGCATGCAGGTTTTCGTGCAGCGTACAAAGGTAAGCTTCTGTGAACACTTTGTTTTAGGTTTGCTGATCTGGTTGTTCTGATCTGGTTATAGATTTTGGTCGTTCGGGCAGTGAAACCTTTAGAGATTCGTGCGTGGCTTGAATGTGTGCCGAAGTTTGCTGACTCGCCACTCGCACTACCATTGCTCCATATGCGTCATAAAGTGGTCAACGGTGGCTACGAAGTTGCACAAACGGCTCAATGCACGGCGCAAGACGCCATGGTTAGATTTAGGATTAAATTCTGTGACCTTACCTCCCAAAGGTACGACATAATTATGAGGCGCACCATAGTGAGGAACATCTTGAACTTCGTTACGGCGCAACACTAGACATTGACAAACGGAGGGAAAATGAACGAACAACACGGCGCTTCCGTTTGTCCGTTTGTGTGGTCCTTCTCATACATCATGTGCAACGCTCTGGCGCCTAGCGAGACTTCTTGCAGCAGATGCGTTCGCACCAAGAAATAGTCCAGCGATTTTACCACTCCTAATACGATTTCTTTTCACCTTTAGGCGCAGTAACAAATGAAGATGCTTCGTTCCTCAGATATAAACAAAGCCCGCCATACGGTCGCCAATAATTTGTTCTGGACCGCTTAGCGTCTCTCTGTTTTCGCTTTCGGTCTTTCAATTGCAGCCCGTCGCGACGCATCACGCGCGGGCTCTTGCCCGGCTCGCGCGAGCGTTTACAGCGGCGAAAGCCGAGCGCGAGACGCACGCACTCACACATCTTGCTGACAGAACTTCTTGCATAGCTTCGACAGCGCTACACTTGATGTATGAAACAGAGTATAGTGTTGCGCTGTAACGAAGTTCAAGATGAGTCCTAACTGGCACAACTTGCCGTCTTGCTGCAATGTAATGAGGAACTTTGGATTAATTTTCACCACTTGGGCTTAAGCATGCACCTATATTTAAGTACACGGCAGTTTTTTTTTTTTTTTTTGCGTTTCGCCCTCGTCGAAACGGCGCAGTGTCCGCCTCAAATGTGGAAGGAGGTACCGGGTTCGATTACCAGTGCTTCCGGAAAGCCCGCCGGTTTTTCAAGTGAGTAGAGGCCAGGTGCTCGGTTGTGTATGGGTTCTCATCGCGAAAGGTGGTCACATAAGCATACCGAAAATCGTATCCAAAACTGCTGTTGAAACTTAGGGCAATACTCGATTCAGTAACTACGCAGCCACTAGGGTGGTCTAGTGCTTGTCGTGCTTAACTGCTGACCCGAAGGTCGTGAGAGTGAACTTCGCCCGCGGGGGACGCATTTCAACACAGGCGAAATTCTAGAGGGCCGTGTATAGTTAGATTTAGACGCACGTTAAATATCACCACATGGTCAAAATTTACGAAGCCCTCCACTACGGCGTCCCTCATAATCATAGCGTGGTTTTAATTTCAATTTATTTCAGACATACATACACAATGTGAAATATGTCCACGAGGTGAGGCAAAATGAGACTAGAATGTCTCCTGACGAGGCCTTCACCCGGACTTACATGTCTGATAGCCAGGAGCAAAACTATTAAAATAATGTTTATTATGAAAATACTTACAGCGCTCATTACACTGTATGCAAATAAGAATGAACATTAAAAAACACACTGGAACATGAATATTAGGAGAAAAGTTTGTACAAACTCTAATGGTGCATGTAGCAGTCTTTGCACATTCTCCATTGTAACACATTTGCACATTGTAACTGTCTTTGCAAATGAAGCACGTTCAGTATGAAGCACAGAGGTAATTCTCTGAATTTTATGAGCCATCATGGAAAAGCTACTATATGTTTGAATGAGGCATAAAAAGTCGTTTTAGTTGTTTTTTGAAACGAGACATACATGAGTTTTCATTGGCCAGTTTGATTAAGGATGGGTGCGCATTACACAACGAAATTATTTGATAATGTATAGTTCTAGTACCGTAGTTAGTTCTTGGTCTTGATCCCGTCAGAGAAATAGTGCGTAGGTTGTATGCCGCTTGTCTGTTTAAATAACTGTTTGAGAAGGCAGTAGTGTCGTGTTTGATTTCGCCGAAAATTAATGTTGCTAAGCAAACCTTGTAAAACTGTGACATAAAACCCCAACAATTCTTATCATCGATTCAAGAGCTATCAGACATTTTTGTATATTTTTTTTTTCTGTTCGAGTGCAATGGACAAAATCTCGGGAACACTGTGTCATCCTTTTTTATTTCGCGGCATCCGTTAAGCTGGAACATGTTTAGCGCAAACATTTCTTGGAAAGCATAGCCAAGCTGCTTCGAAGGTATTGTCTTTATACATCTCTAGCAGTTAGGCGAATATACGCAGTCTGATCATTCTGTTTTCAATAAAGAGCTTTCTCTCTCTCTCGCTTCCCCGCCGCAGTGGTCTAGTGGTGATGGTGCTTGAATGGTAACCTGAAGGTCGCGGGATCGAATCCCAACCACGGCGGCCGCATTTCGATGGAGGCAAAATGGTAGAGGCCGTGTGCTTAGATTTAGGCGCACATTAGAGCCCCGGGTGGTCGAAATATCCGGAGCCCTCCACTACCGCGTCTCTCATAATCATAGCGTGGTTTTGGGACGTAACCCACCTCCCCCCCGCAATTATTATTATTATTATACACTTCTAATACTACAGAAGGTCGTTGACGAAGCTCAGCTACTACCACCGTCCCGGAAGAGAGCGCCTCTTTTCCTGCACTGTGGGTGACGTCATTGAGAGGACAGCAGAGGTGCGGGGTGACAATCTGGCCATTGTGTCCAGTCACCAGTCCATCAGGAAGACATACGCTGAGTATAAGAAGGACGTAAGTGCAATGCTTATCTTTTACTGTCCGTTGCTTCATTCGGGGACCATAATAAGGTAGAGTTAATGAGTTTAGGTCCACATTTATTTATAAAGGATGTCCCAAGTATGACGTACCAAGACTTTTATAACATTACGCGATGCACGTATTGTTCCCTGTACAGGGGAGCATCCTCCCGTAATTAGGGCGATAAATGACATTTAATTATCTAAATATAATTAATTATTTAAAGGGGCCATGACACCTAATTTTGTACCGTATTCCGTGTTACGCATGTTAATCCTTGTGCTTTCACAATCAGGCTGGCGAAATTTTAGCGCATTTGGTCGAGTGCTTAATTTATGAGTGAATATTTTAGAAACATGCGAGCAGCCTGAGAGTTGGGCAACACTGGCGCACTCGCGAGCCGTGACGTTGCAAGCTGCTTGCTGTGCGAGCACCTGCATTCCGGCGAACGATTTTGTTCCATGGTCAGCTGCGCGTGAAAACGAGCTCTTTCAGTTTTTTTTTTTTTTTTTTTTGGAGCTTGGCATTGAAAGTGAGCGATTTGCAGCGGCTGAAACTTTGGTAGACAGACGACAGCTCCGCTGCGTGCTGCACGGGACGTCACACACGCCATGGCAATATGGCGGTCGCCGGCGGGGGGTGGGGTTCATATCCGGCGACATCTAGGGCTTATTTTACACTGAAATACTCTTGTACAGTGCATTTTTCATACACGTATAGGCACGATAGACCCTCTACTTATATTTTTCGGTGAAAACTGCAAATTGATGGGTGACCGTGTCATGGCCCCTTTAACTCTATAAGAACCCTTAAGAATGCACAAAAATGCCGTCATGAGGCATTTTTCTGCATTTTTAAAGGGACACTAAAGAGCAAAACGATTTCTCTCATATTAGTAAAGTACTCTTTCACGATACCAAAAACACCACGCTTGCTGCAAGAAGACGCTTAGTAAGCGAGAAAACGCGCAAAAACAAAATGTGGGTGGCGACGCCACCTTGAAGTTTCCGCACCGTTCGCCGTGACGTCACATGTTTTGACGGCGCCTACTATAGGGACTACGTAGTTCCTAATCGGTAAAAATGAAGCACATTGTCCTCTGAGCGGGCCATAGACTTAACATACCACGTTTGGGGTAATTTTGTTGAGCCGATGGCACCCAAAATACGATAAATACACTTTGAAATCCGTGACGTCACGCGGAGAGATTTCGGCGCGAAATTTAAAAACGAAAATTTGAACTTGATTTTCTCCTCTATTAATAAGCCTATGATGGCGAAATTAACGATATCAGAGTTCCCAGAGCACAATTTATCGATCTAAATCGATTCATTGTTTCTCATTATTGTCCCTTTAAGGGACTTCTGAGGTATTTTCAGCGACGCACTGATAGCCTGCTAATTCTTACCGGCTGATACAGAAAGACCGCGAAATACGGGAAATGCTACGTGACTACCATATCTTTTTGTTTATTTTCTTCTTTCTTCAACTCTGGCGATTTCACAGTGAGCCTGTTCGAGTTTTACTTTACTTCTGAACAACCAATAGGTTGTTCTATAGGAATGCTCCAGCGCTGCTTAACCCTCTCCTGCCATCTGTACTATACATTTTTTGGCAAGGGAAAATTTCGCCTAAGTGCATTGAGGATACTGTGTCGGGATTATAAAATAAAATTTGTACTCTGGAGGAAGTTGGTGGTTATGTTACTGTGAGTACTTGCGACCTTGCCTGAAATCTCGAGCAAGCCATGGCGACAGCGCTGGCGAAGCTGTGACTGCATGCTTTTTTGTTTATTTGCAGATTGACCACTTCGCAGCCGCCCTGATATCGTTGAAGTTGGGCATTGGCTCTAGAATAGGAATAATCGCGCCTAACATGTACGAATGGGCCGTCGTGATGTTTGCGGCTGCCAAGGCAGGATTGGTCCTGGTAAGCGTTCGCAGCGCTGTTGAATGATATTTATTTTGTTCCATACAGCGAATTACTGAAACGTTTGAATTTCAATAGGTGAACGTCAACACGACCTACCAGATTCATGAGCTGGAGCACTGCCTCAATCACGTAAGCATAAGCGGGGTAGTCCACGAAGGTAGCGCTTATTTCTCTCGAATTCGTTTCAGACGGATTGCAAGGCCGTGATATTGTCGGAGCAATTTTCGAAACAGGACTATTACGCTCTACTTCTTAAATTGGCGCCAGAGCTAGCGTCGAGCCCCTTCGGCGATCTCAAGAGTGCGAGGTGTGCTAGCAGGTGACGTCAAAGTAGTGGTGCAAGCGATCTCATTGAAGCATGTCTCGTTTTGCAGGCTACCCAGCCTGAAGTACGTCATAACCGTCGGAGAAACAGTCAAACCGTAAGACTTTCTTCCATTTCTAGCCGCGATGCAGGCTTCAGTGTAATGGAGCCCTAAGAGAATTTTTGTCACGTGACCCACTTTTTCTCTGTTCACAATCGGCTAAAAATTGAACTTGTGCTGTACCAGCTGTAAGGAGTTAAGAAATCTTGAAACAATTTGAATAAATCGCGTACTATGAGCGTGTAGCAATGTGCAAGTCGTTTTGTGGGCCTATAATGTGACCCTGCCTTATTGAAATTTAGCAGCTCGTTTTTTTTTAATTTCTTTGCTAACAGTAATACTGCTCCTTGCCCCATAACGAATGAAAACAAGCAAGCAAATATTTAAGAAGGAACCTCGTGCTTTCTGCAGGGGCACGGTTAGGTTCGCCGATCTGATGGAGTCTGTTACGAACGAACACCTCCGTGCCCTGCGTTGCACTTCCTCCAAGTTGCAGATGGACGACGCTGTCAACCTTCAGTTCACATCAGTAAGAACATCGCTGGCACACATCATTTTTAGAGAGACATGGAGGGGACACGTTTGTTCGTTGAATTCGCATAATCAGTTTTGTATGCGTCATTGCTCGGCCTGTTAGATGTATTTCGGGGGCCGCATTTCAGACCACACTTCAACTGACTGTTCACGCCATTATCACTGTTAGAAAGTGTTTCCCAGTGAAATCGTTAAGTTCTCAAAGACTGCACCATTTGCCTATTGATAATAGCGTCATTGTAAAATTGTTCGGTGTTAAGTTACGGTTAATCGAGGGTTAGTGCTGGACAGTCTCTGATTGTGAATAAAATTATTTTATTTTATTTTCGGTACGACTATTTTGTTGACGGAGCGAAGACGAAGCGTGTGGTGTAAGTGTAAAGGAATCGATGACTTCTTATTCACAAAACGAATTCTACAGGCGTTGCAGAAAGCATTGCATTCACGCGTTGTAAGGCGCGAGCGTCACTCAATTAATTCTTTATAGATATTTTGCGCTGACGAAGTTGTCTTACGCAGGGCACGACGGGAAAGCCCAAGGCTGCACAGCTGTCCCACTTCAACGTCGTGAACAATGCCTACCTTGTAGGCCGGAGGCTCGAGCTTCACAAGCAGGTATACTAAATTGGTAAACATATTTGAAACATGAACAGTGTATACACACGCAAATGCAAAGTTCGCCAGAAGACAGCGTCACCACGATAGAACAACTCCGCCGACTAACGACACACGCATAGCCCCTTGTGGTCAAGGCTGGCTTTTTTTATGTCGAAAGAGCCATAAATAACGGAGGTCAAAGTACTGGTTTTCTGCAAGGGCTTATCGTGTGCGACGACTAATCTTTAATATGAGCCTACTGTAAAACTTTACAGACATGGAAAGTCCCATTACTAAAAAAGGAAGGCTCTAAACCTGCACGCGCGTTCACTGCGCTAAGAAGGCACCTTCGGAGTCATTTATATTTTGTGCGGTTTATTGTGAAGAACAGTCGCTTGTGAAGATCAGACGCTCTACTACGAATATTGTAACCGCAATTGCTTGCTTAAAGCAATTTCGCATGCATAGCGCAACTTTTGAGTAAACGAGCAAATGCTCCATTTCCCTCCTCCTGCCGTAAAGATGAGCATCCCCGCATACCGGCTGTATTTACTCTATAGACAAGTTGTACACGTGATACTGCTGGGGTGACCATTGGGTATATAAACTTCAAATTTTTATCACAACGATGATTTGTTTTGCATGCCTCCCTCAATACGCCACTACTTAATCTTCCACCACAACACTCAATAGCTTATACGGCACGGTCGAATTCTCGCAGGAAGAAGTAATTTGCCTGAACGTTCCATTGATTCATTGCTTCGGCTGCATCGCTGGTACGATTTCGGCGGCCATTTTCGGATCCACGGCTGTGATGCCGGCGCCGAGCTTCAGTGCAGCTGCTGCGTTGAAGTGCATTACAGAGGAAAAGTACGCACGATATTTGCAGAGTTGCAGTGCAGGAGCTGTCGTTCATAATTTGATAAAATGCTTACCCGACGTATACAGGTGCACTTTCGTCTACGGTACGCCGACCATGTACATTGACATGCTACACCACGTGGAGGACGGCTGTTACGACGTTTCATCCATTCGAACAGGTGCGAGTGAAATATAGCGTTTTTTTTCTGCATTTCCTGCTTGATAACATGTCTGTAATAATAACGAGCTAGTAGAAATGATGAATGCTCTCACGTAAGTGTAGTTATAAGGCAGCGAGGACGCATCTTTGGGCCCTTTCGAGCCTTTTTGATGGCGTTCATTCATTCATTCATTCATTCATTATTGTTTGAAAAGTGTCTATGAACAGCTCTAGGCCTTAGTGAAGATGCGGCACACACAAAAAAAGGAAATTAATCAGGGACAGAAATAGGTTCGCCTCAGAAAACAGTCTTTCATTCTCATAAATACAAAATATAGCGGAACAAAACAAGGACAGAGAAAGATGCACACAGGACGACCTCTAGAATTCAACTAGAATTCAATTGAATTATAAGTCAAGACCAACAAGCCCAAATTTCAGCTTTAACTGTGACACTTTCATTCTCTTAAGTTGTTTTCTGGCTGTTGTTCAGCGAATACCTACAGGAGTGCGAAGGAATTGCGCCTTGAATAAATATTCTCGCTTGTTTAGTCCAGAAATCGTTCTTTTTCTCTTTTTATGCTCCAAAATGAGTCTCACTACTGTCGGTGCATTTCTTTACGAACGACAACGTGCCAGCCGTACCACTTTTCGCAGTTAGTGTGCAGAAGGAGTTTTTCAAAAAGGAAACAGGAGAGAGGTGAAAGGCAGGGATGTTAGCTGGTTTAGAATAACCGGTATGCTACCGTGCACAGGGGAAAGGGACGGGGGAGTTTGAAAGTTGGAGGTGTAAAGAGAGAGAGGGAACATACACACATACGTTTACACACAGTTACGGCGTAAACGTCCAGTTAAATGTTTCTTTCTGTTTTTTGGGGGGCGGGAGGTGGGGGAGGGGAGGTGGCGGTGGCGAGCCGCAGCACCACTAAGAAAATGTTTGCAATTACTGTGTGTACAGTTAGCTTATAGCTTACATTGCACATACTTAGTTTATAACCGTATGCAAATAAATAAACTTCGGAGTTGTGACTATAATAATAATTTTCATAATAATAAATGACACCAAACATAAAGCAAACAAATGCCTTCAATAAAAAATAGATTATTTTTCTAATCCACTGCAGTTTCAATGATAAATAAACTTACTAACTTAAAGAGAGTTTTACATATGAAACGTAATATAATCGCAAATGCAGCTGTCATGTCTGGAGCACCATGTCCAAACCACTTGACAAAAGACATCATGGAAAAGCTCAACGCAAAACGCATCCACGTGAGTAACCTACCTCATTTTAGGAGTACAAAAAGAAATTTGCCAGGATTTTACTCCCGAAATTTAAACCGAGGATATCAGGAACGACGAGAGAGTGTGCATTTGTGGAAAGGGGATGTTAAGGTAGAATGGTTGTTTTGGGGTAATGGCCGCATAGTTTCAACACGTGAATGATTTTACATCCCAGGCTAACGTTTCTGGGGGTAGTTTCAAAAGTTGCTATCTATCTATCTATCTATCTATCTATCTATCTATCTATCTATCTATCTATCTATCTATCTATCTATCTATCTATCTATCTATCTATCTATCTATCTATCTTATCTATCTATCTATCTATCTATCTATCTATCTATCTATCTATCTATCTATCTATCTATCTATCTATCTATCTATCTATCTATCTATCTATCTATCTATCTATCTATCTATCTATCTATCTATCTATCTATCTATCTATCTATCTATCTATCTATCTAGTTTTACATTCCGAACAAAACAAATGGAGGGCACCAACCTCAACAGGCGGAACTACAGTCTTCTACGATTTGCTAGTTAACAGTATGTGACAGCTGTAAAACTACAACATCGGTAACAATCTAAGGCAGTTATGTGAGAGAAAAGAGGACCGAATTGCCATTTTTACTAAAAGTAGTACCTTGAATTGAAAAGCGTGCTAATCGAAGATGCAATTCAAATTCTGCTGACGAGCCCGTTTAGTTACTCCCACTAACACATTGCTCTGTCAGTACATTCCTTCAACCATTTCCTTAACGTATCTGTGTGTGCAGGTTTTGTATGGCACAACAGAAACAAGTCCAATGATCGCAGCGAACGACCCTAACGAACCTGTGGATCAGTGGATAACTTCGGTGGGAAGGCCTTTAGACCACGTTGAAGTGAGTATGAACTCGCTCTTTATCTGGTAATGCTTTGCTACGTACAACTTTAATAATCTCACATATCTGGTTATCAACCATACGAGCCAGTGTTCGCATAGTTGTGTTCTGGAACAAATAACAAAGCTTTCATGTTTTGGAGAGTAGCACTAAGGACAACGACAGAAAGGTACATCTCGCTGTTCCTGTTGTTGCCCTTCGCGCTGCCAGCAACTTTGAATCTCAATCAACTTGTCCAGTTCTTTGCAATCGTAAGCGCAACTTAATCACTCTTAATAGCTTTGAACACCTTGTTAGTACCTTTGCGATATTGATGAAGCAGAACACAAAAGAGACGTTAACGCACACATAAGGAGAGACGCACTCAAGCGCTGGAAGTCTAATGTGCTTCGGAAGAACGTGTTGTTGGGCGAGTTTGTGCTTGCTAAGAGACATAATGCAGCGCTGAAACGCAATCACTATCAAGAGGAACACAAGACGACGGGAGCGCCTGTCCCGTCGTCTTGTGTTCCTCTGCTTAGTGATTGTGTTTTAGCGCTGCATTACGTCTCTTTCCAATGTGCTTGTGTGTGTCTTTAGGCGTGGGTGTCATTTGGGCGCTGCTTCATCAACATCATAACTCCCGAACTAGCCGATCAGTATATACTAAGTAACTTCACGATAACTTGGTAATGATGCACGTATATCCAGGGATGGTCAGTGGTCAACACCGTGTCACCCGTGTTAAATAGAAGCTACGGTCATATGATATTAACAGGAGCGGGTCGACTTCGATTGGAAGTTGAGCTTCCTGCACAAGATACATCGATCCAACTCCCCGGAATGCCATTGTGGTCAAGCAGAAGAAAATGTTCGCCATATTCTTTTGGAGTGCGTTAAATACGCGAATGAAAGAGAAAAATTAAAGAAAAAATTAGCAAGTTTGGACAGACGGCCCCTCACATTAAAGAAATTACTTGGACCATGGCCTGAGATGCATTTTCAGAAAAAGGCGAACATCTTCCTGACAGATTTTTTAGTGGAGACCGGACGGGATAAGCGCCTGTGATAAACAGCCAGGGATTGATTTATATGAAATGTGTTAGTGCATATACTGTTAGTAGAAAAGGAAGGTGTGCGGGTGAACAGTTTATGACAGTGTCAACTGCTGCAAGCAAACTGTGTATTGGTATGATTTTTTTTTCGGATTGTTCATGTTTAGGTACCGTTCAGTATTATTCTTTTTTTTTTCACTGCATAACTTCGTGATATGGAGTAGCCGAGGCAATATGGACCTCAACCTCTCCACAGCAAAACAGTTAGAACAGAACAGAACAGAACAGGAGCGGGTCGAATTAGTGTCAAAAGATTTCGGCGCTGATATCAGATATCAAACTACGCGTTCCGGTAATCATTACTGGCGGTGAACCACCGACCTTTGTAAAGGTATAAGGCAGACTTGGCGCACCTATGATTAGGGGAGGCGGCCACGCCCACGCCTCCCCCCCTCCCTTCCTGTGCGCCGGCCTATGCTTGCATGTACATTTTCCCACATTCCGTCCGGTCTGGTCCGAAACTAAAAGACTCAAAGCTCAAGTGAACGAAGTTTACTTACTATTTTTACAGATGGGCATAATATAGTGAACAAACGCGCGCGGGAACCACCCGCCAAAGAACTTGTCCAGCACTGCCCGACCATGGAGCACTGCGCCCGTGTTCCGTTCTCGGGCAGAGGCCTACAACGTACCGCAAAGGGTTAAAGTTGGTTGGGCTAAGCCAGCCCGACAGCCAGCCATTGCTTTAGAGCCGGCTCAGCCTGCCTTGCTTGCTACTCAGTCTAAGCGGCTACCGTAAACGTTAGCAAAGCAGCTGAAACTGTGGCCATCAAGCCTGCTTTTTGTCTTCATAAAGCTAACGCCTGAATGATGACGGTTTCAAGGGCAAGCATTTTTATCGAAATGAAAGTTTCGTAAGAGTACGTAAATATATTCGAGCGCACCACTACTGGTATGCACAATTTTTGCTGCGTTATTTCATTGCGCGTATGTAAAAAGCCGGTACATAAGACAATGTCGACATCGTCCTGTTACACTGTAATTACGACAATGCCGAAACATTGCCCAAAAGAACATTGTACGCAATACACGAGAAGCCTCGGAACGCGAAATAATGTTGAACGTAAATGTTTTTCGATTTCTTTTCAAGGTAAAGATCGTCGACGATAAAAACAGGATTGTTCCAGCCAATCAGAGGGGCGAGCTTTGTGTCCGAGGATACGCTGTCTTCATGGGTTACTTCAAGGAGGACAAGAAGACAAAAGAAGCCATACGCAATGGCTGGTATCACACTGGGTCAGGTCTGCTTAATACTTGCTCTGTGTGCATGAAGGATAAGGCTCAACCGAGCACATGTTCCTTGTACCTGCTGGTTTAGTGTCCTTGCACAGTCAAACTAATACCTGTGAATGTTTCTAAAGCACACGACAAAATCTGACTGTAAATCATGACGGTTTCCATATAAGGCCATATATGACGTTGGTCCGTCATTCACGCCACTAACCCAATTAAACACCCGTAATTAATACTATCTGATATATACGTATACCATTTTCTATTGTCTATTTTTTATTTCATGTTGCTCTAATGTCGGGGTGATAGAGCTGTACGTAAAGCGGGTTAATGCATTCAGGCAAAAGTGCAAAACAGCGGAAAAGTAAGAAAAAACTTGGCAGTAAAGCACAATATTCAGCATAAGAACTCGCGCCTATCACAACTATAGTTGTGGTCATGGATCGGCAAACTCACTCATGAGTCGACTCACACAGACTCAGATCGGACCGTGAGTCTGAGTCTGAGTGGGTCCGGGTGAGTAATATTTTGGTGAGATTGAGTCCGAGTGAGTCCGGTTGAAGAAATGTTTAGTGAGTCTGTGTCCGAGTGAGTCCAGTTAAGAAAAATATTGGTGAGTCTGAGTCCGAGTGAGCCCTAAGCGCAAAATATATTTCTTGAGTGAGTCTGAGTGAGCTCTAACTTTTTTGCAGACGTATGGTTGTGATAGACATGAGTTCTTCACAACGAATGCACAACAGTTCTCTATGCAACCAGAACACACGTGCTGGTATAATAGTGCATTCACCTGCTAAACGCGTAGTCACTGATCCCCTTTTCCAGCTGTCACGGCTGAATTTTAACGGGGTCGGTATGCAAGAACGCTTGCACACTGATATTTAGATACAGGTTAATGAATCCTAGCAGCCAAAATTAGTTCAGATGTGCTCTCTACGGTATGGCTCGCATACTGTGTGTCATCCGGAGACGTTAAACCTCGTGATTCCATTTGATTTCACAGAAGGATGCGAAAAGAAGTGACGCATAGCACAGGACATGACGTCTTGGTACACTTTAAATATTACGTATGCAGTGGGATCACCTATTGAAGTGAAGAATTCGATAATGTCCACCTGATGGGGACCCCCAAGACGAGTGTATTTTTTTTTATATCTAGAGGACGAGATCGCGATCCCAGCACAGAAACGATTCAGGCAAAGAGGCGCCCGCTACCATGTACCCATGAACGCATAAAAATGGACACCTGTTCGACTGGAATGCTCGTGATTGGGCAAGTTACAAGCAGCGCGAAGGAAAAAAAAAAAAAGAAAAGCAAGCGAAGCTTGGCATGTGCGTGGCTGACGTACTACTTTTCTTTCTTTCTTTCTTTCTTTCTTTCTTTCTTTCTTTCTTTCTTTCTTTCTTTCTTTCTTCGTATCGCGTTGCGCAATGCTCCCTCCTAACTTGTTCCTTCCTCCATGCCGGCAATTGGACCTTCATCCACGTGCTTAGCAGCGCAACACTCCAGTAGCTACAGGCAACAACGGCGATCATGCGTTCATATCCAAGCAACAATGTGGCAACGTGAAATGACACGTGACCTCGATAAAAGGTCAGATTGTTATATCAGAAACGGCTAACCGCCCACAAGCCCACGATCGAGAGAGCATCAATTATTGGAAAACGACGCATACAAATACGCGTGGGACCGGCACACCTTCGAAGGCCGTGTTTCTGTACTCTCGCCGACGCCGGGTCTTTCACGTATGGCGCCGCCGCCGCCGCCGCCGCCACCGCCACCACCAAAGATACAAAGCTGGCAACAATCTACTCTCGCAAAAATGAAATGCCGAGAGAGAGGCAGAGATAATGTACAAGACAAAAGATGTGAATTTCATGACAACCATGAAATGCGTGTGAACTCACCCAGCTTGAGACAACTTTCTCGTGGACCTCGCACTTACTAAACTCTTACTAGCCAGGCAGTCCGTTTTACTCTTTTCTTTCGAATACCGTGCAAGTGTGCGAGCGTGGTTTCCCAAAAATGGTGGATACAAAGTGGGCACCTCTCGCATTGTGCAGTGACGGCGCCATGATGGCTGAAGACGGCCGGGTGTCCATCCTGGGTCGCATGAGAGACGTGATCGTGCGCGGCCATGAGCATGTCTATCCGCAGGAGATCGAGCACTTCCTCTACACTCATCCCGCCGTGCAGGAGGTGCAGGCGAGTGAACACCGATTACAAGTTAGGACACCGGTAATGCGGCTGTGAAGTCACAAAGCTGATGCACCGGATAGCAGTCTACATAGCATTACTGTTTAACTAACTTTATTTCAGATAGGTCGCAATGCTGAATTCATGTCACCGTCATGCGCTCTATCTATGTTCATAAAGAAAGAAGGGAAACTGTTCGAGGAGCTCGTTTCCTTGTTAGACACAATCACTTGAATCCAACAGGCCGAGGAAAGCATAAGAGACGGGTTGTTTTTTAACTGTACAGCGTAGTAATTATGACATAAATTCAAATGAATTCAAGTGTACGAAAAAACACCCTTTCCGTCGGTGGGGCCCGAACCCACAACCTTCGCATCTCTTCTGTGACATATAGGGATTCTATTGTAACTATACATAGATTTCCCCGATGGCATCAGCTGAATTTTTAAACTATTTTTGGCACGACGCTACTATATTACTTCTCGCATGATCCACTCACAATGCACGGCTGTTACTAGTGCATAGTGAGCATATAAATAGTTATCTATGACAATGTTTTTTGGACAGTCAGCGCTTCGCTATCAGAACGGGTGCTTCTGATGTACGAACTTTAGCTTAGTAACCGGTTTTCGTATTGTATAATGTTGTCGGCTTCGCAGCCTCATGGGAGATAACATATGAATAAAAATCAAAGCAGCATTTCCGCACTGCTCCAAATAAATAATTATATTTTCTGCGACAGTTCATAATAGTGCACTTATGTAGCTAATGCGCATTTACACAGTTAGAAGCGGCGTTCATAGTTATATAATACGGTAACATGGTGTTGTCAAAAAAAAAAAAAAAGCCAAAGATCCTTGAGCCGACCTTATATATATAGCCCGGATCTAAGTCTCATACTTCGTCACATTTGTCTCACATTTTTGTCCTTATTTTTGTTTATTTTGTTAAGTGACGAGGACCGGCCGGTGCCGTACTAGAGGCGCCAATATCTCGTATTTGTCATTTCAATAAAAAAAGAAAAGATCGTACGATTTCTAGTATTTCCATGTGAACTTGGTGCTACCTCGGGCACTCAAAGTTTATCTATCACACCAGAAACTCAGTATCTCGTAACAACTGCACGCAGGTGGTTGGCGTCCCGGACGAAAGGCAGAGCGAGGAAGTGTGTGCTTGGATTAAGCTGAAGCCCGGATTTAGCCTGAGTCAGGAAGACATAAAAAATTTTTGCAAAAGAAGGGTTTGTGCAACTTTTGAAATTCTTACGCCAGTGCTGATGAAAACTGCTCTATTGATCAATGTTCCTCGTCGTTCGTTCATACGTTTATTCTTCAGTCTACGGGATAGAAAATTAACGTTTTAATCTGAATTCGAAGTTGGTTCAATTATACTCATAGGCGTGCGCAGGGTTCCCTATTAAGGGTTGGGGGGGGGGCAAAGTTTTGTCACGGCGGCCCCCCTCCCCTCCCTTGGTCGAGTCCAATAAACGACATGCTTCACAGCGGATGAAAAAAATGAATCTGAAGCGATGACGTCCTTCTCGCGATTGCCTGCCTTTGGTCCCTGGCTTTCCGGGAGTAAATACGGGAAGCGAACAGTTCTTGGAATTAATGCGCCATCAGAGGCCTTCGGCCGTCATTATCGCCAAAAACAAACGTGGCCATAACCTTTCTCTTTAAACGATGACGAGACAGGATCCCGCTGAGTGAATGTATTGGGAAGACTTTGCACCCCCCCCACCCCACCCCGAGGTGATTACGGGGGTGACTCCCCCCCCCCCCCCCTTGCGCACGCCTATGATTGTACTAGCACATCACCACGATAAAGCGTACTTGTGAGTTGAATTATCTAGACAACGAAATCAAGTCAACGCTTAACTTCGCATCGGCAATGCGCTTTCTTTTGCAGCTAAGCCACTACAAGATTCCAAGATACGTGCTCTTTGTGAGCGAATTTCCCAAGACTGTGTCCGGGAAAGTGCAGAAACACGTCATGAAAGAAGAGAGCCGCAAGATACTCCACTTATGAGACCTGCACAATATTCTTTGTACAGTAAGGATTGTGAAACGTTTTGCTGTATATTAGTGTTAGAACGTGTAAATAAGATCGTTCTAATGTGTACGTGCATGGTAAGCCTCACATGAGGGAAAACATAGAGGAGAAAAGCTTCACGTTAAAAATCCTACTTTTTACAGCCAGCACAACCCATGCCATGTTTATTTAATATTGGGAGACATCAAATCAACTATGAAACACAAAATACGTGCATATGGGTCTGAAACACGCACAAAGTGAAATTGTATTCGTCCCCCATTAAGATGATGCACATTTGAATGCATACAGGGTGTCTTTAGCAAAGTTGCTGTTCGTCTACTTTTGAACATTTCTTTTGTAAGTTAACTTGCGAAGTACTTATTGCACAAAAATTGCGTCAGTGGTGGAAGAGAACAGGTGACCGAACACCGTATAGGTCTCGTGAGCCTATGTTACAGCGCTACTGTTTATTTGCTGTTGCTTTAAGGTTTGGTAACTTAGCTGGGACACTCCGAACGGCCATTTGCGCGAAGGGATCACAGTTCACTTACACGGAAAAAGGCAGCTATAGGTATGCTATGTGCGAGTAGCATCAATTAAGCTTATATATATTGTTACGAGGAAGAACACATACACGGAACACATATACGGAGAAGAACATGTTGTTACGGGGAATTGTCCGAGGGGCTCGTTTTTTCTGTATTATACACAACTATATATAATATGCCTCTGTCGGTTTCACTAGTTGTGTATATACAGAAAAAACGAGCCCTTCGGACAATTCCCCTGATTTCGTACTTTCATAGCGAGGGCTTAGTCCCGGCAGACTTGATGCCTTAGGTGGCATGCGAGGACTTATTTGTCAGCCGCCACCTCGTGCGAAGATCACGTGCCTCGTGACGACCTCTGGCAAAAAAAAAAAAAAGGAGTCTTCCTCACTCGCCGCCTGGGCATCTAGTGACGTTGGATAACAATCCCAGGTAATAAGCACGCATAAACATCCTACGAAAATGTGGACGAGGGAGCGCACTCCGTTGTAGCTCAAATGGTAGAGCATCGGGAACGTCATTCGAAGGTTGTGGGTTCGGATCCCGCCGGCGGAAAGGGTGATTTTTCGTCGACTTTATTTCTTACACGCCACGGTGTAAGAAATACATTTGTTATGGTGCTCGACTGCTGACCCGCAGGTCGCGGGATCGAATCCCGGCCGCGGCGGCCGCATTTTCGATGGAGGCGGAAATGCTCGAGGCCCGTGTACTTAGATTTAGGTGCACGTTAAAGAACCCCAGGTGGTCGAAATTACCGGAGCCCTCCACTACGGCGTCTCTCATCATCATCATCGTGGTTTTTGGACGTTAAAGCCCAACATGACATGACTTCAATTCTTTTCCATTTAAGAGAGAATAATTACACTACATTCTTAGTCAGGCCCGCTTAAAGAGCTAGGTATAGCCAAGAAGCCGGACATTTTTCTTCTGGTTTCCTGGATATAGCCACCATTTGACCAGGACCTGATTAAGAGTGTACAGTTAAGAAACAACAAATAATGTCCCATATGCTTTCATTGGTTTAATTCTCTGTCGGTTCCATTAGTTGTGTATACACATGAGCGTTCGCAGGGCTCGTCATTAGAGGGAGGCCAAGTTTCACAGCAGACATTAATTAAGGCATCAATTAAGGCTAATGTACAGAAGCACCACATTACGTGAAAAATGGAACAATAATGAACACAACATCTTGTAGGCGAGTGATACGAGCTTAAGCTGTAGTACCAACATTCCGCGTACCCACACACACTAACGCACAGCTATAGCTACGTGAAATATCTAGAGGCCCTTGAAGCGTATGCATAAAAACAAAATTGGGGGACCCTTAAGCTTCGCCTTTAAGAGTTGAACGCAATAGCGAAATCCGGCCCCTAGTGCGCACTTCAACCACTAAGTGCATACTTATTAATGTGTTTTGTTACACACACACGCACGCACACACACACACACACACACACACACACACACACACACACACACACACACACACACACACACACACACACACACACACACACACACACACACACACACACACACACACACACACACACACACACACACACACACACACACACACAGGCGCGCGCGCGCGCACGAATGGCACAGGTTTTCGATCTAAAGCAAGAGTCGCATGGCCTCTCAGATACACGCCGCGCGCTCGCCATTTCGGAGGCCATGAAGAGTCTCACAATGCCTCACAGATGGCAGCACATTATCTAGCGTTTGCTGTTTGCTTGTTGATATGTTTTCCGCTAGATGGACATAGTTGTCCATTTATAGAGCTGTTTGAAAGTTCGTGTGTGTTTTTAGCGGCGATGGCTGCACTATCCCGGCCTTTTTCGATGTAGTTTGATGGTCTCCCAAATGCGCCTACAAATCGCCGAATGGGCTCGTTTTCGTCGTGACACCTGTCGAACAAAATGCGTTAAGGAGACTCCTTCCACTACATAGCATTTATGTAGTGTTTTTTTCCGAAGTAGCTGCAAGTAACCTCGTGGCTTCGTGGTAGGACACCTGCTTGCCACGCGAACGGCCCGGGTTCGATCCTCAATGAAACCGAAACTGATATTCTTTATTTTATTTGCTGCTTTCTCGATTTTTCGCTCACGGTCGATTTTTCGCTCACAACCAACGGTGCCGACACCGACAACGGAATTTCTGCGACACGAGCTCTTTAACGCTATCGCGTTAAAAATAAATAAAGCTTACATTAAACTCTGGCTCCTCCCGACCTAGCTCACTGCGCGAGCGTCTATTTTAGGATGCCAGCTGGTTTATTTTTGGCCACAAATTGCTGTAGTCGTTAGTACCAACCTCGGCACGAGTCTTGTGTGATCGAACAGATAAAAGAAGCCTGCATTTCATGGAAGGGTGATCGAACCTCGCTCTGAAAGCTCATAGAGAGATTCCATCAGAGGAATTTGGTTTGTCTTAGAATCTTCAGGAATTATAAGCGTGACTACATCGTTTTCATTTTCTTCTTCTTCATTTTTGCTCGTTTTACAGCATGTACTTCAAAACTAACGTTTTCGTTATGCCGTATTACTTCTTTTTAATGAACTTTGTTCTTCAAGCGACGTGAAATGTGTTTATGTGCACTTAAAAATAAAGGCATTGTGCAATTGCGAAACAACGTCATCACTATGTATCATTCTTTTGTGAGTTATATATACTGTACTAATATAATGCAAAATGAGGACGCTGGTGAACATAAGTACGGTTGACTACTTACTGCGACGTTACGTAAAATTATGTTGGTAAAGGCCATACTCACCATCCTTGCCTCTGCGCAACTTTTATACAGCAGTCCATTTTATTCAAGCAAAAGGACGACTCAAGATTCAACCTGGCACGACAACTCGAATTTTTCCGTTCAGCGCGCTCCGCTCCAACGCGCAAATCTACAGCCGTCGCGCAGCTAACCCTTAGGGTAGGACGTTGTGCGCATGCGCAGCATTCATGCTGCCGCCGCAACCTATACACCTTTTGAAATACTGCTTCGTGGGAGCCACCATAATCTAGTTTTGGCTGCTGTGAACATGCGTGACTCCCCAAAAACGCACTGCCGAAGCAGCGACGTCAGCCTTCATTCGCGGGAAGCTGCCCAGAAAGCAGACGCTGCCTCTCTCCGTTGAGAAAGGTATGTAGCCAATTATCCGCTAGAAACTAAGCGGACGGCCAAGCGGCCTCAACTTTGTTTCTTCATTATTTTTTCCTTCAAGCAGACCACGCTGTTGGAATGGAATACCTTTACCTTAGGTCCTTCGGGGCGTGAACTAGCACGTAGCAGGCCACTCCCAAGTCGGAACAGCCTCTGCGCCACTAGGGTGGCTAGAATTGTAGCCACCCTACAGCCACGTCGCGGGCCAGTTGGACTGCCCATAGTTGTGCTACATAATCCAGGCTGCCTAGTGCAGCACCCCACTGGACGACTTCACTGTCGGCTTTAATGATGATGATGATGTATTCTCTTATTAGGGAAAGGGAGGACCGAAAATCACTGACGAGGATATTGGGGAAGGGGGAGGGTTCGTAGGCACACACTAAATCAAGCGCGACCAACCACTGCTAACTTCGACGTGGGCTAATGTGACAAGCTCATGAGGGTACTCGAGTATATACTTTTGTACTGCTTCCAAATCGGGATGCAGAAAAATGGCGCTGTTCCTTCGATGAGGGTGTAGGGCAGGACAATGTAAGATGGTGCTCCATGTTGGCTATGCATGAAGAGTGGCAAAGGGCACATATGCAGGGAGCGGTGGTGTCCATGCCCCTCTTCCGGTCGGCCAGAGTCTGCCATTTATGAATTATGTGAGGGGTAGTGGCCGTGTTTGCTAGTACTTTGTTAATAAATATTTCCTGGGATCGGTTGAGGGCGAGGTTCTTAAAGATGCGAGGAGGGGTGACATCTTTGAGTCCCTCCCGGTTAGTGTACTTGAGGAAGCGTCGCAGTCCTGCCATTTTGAAATGAGAGCTCGGCGGCACACTTGCATAGGGGTGGCTACCAAGATCGGGAGGTCCACGTAGGCTTAAACTTTACTTTAAAGTCGAGTTGGGCGAAAATAAATGAAATATAACTTAAAAAAACTATGCCCTGCCTACACCACCTAAGTAACTGTGGATAGTCATCGAAAACATAAATATGCTGTCTTTAAGTAAACGTGTGAACTCTCAAAGGCGATGACACCTTAACCAACACTCAGCCACGGCGGTGCAATTTTTGCACAGCTAGCAAGCACTCGGAAAACCGCGAACTCAACTTGCCGTGACAACGACGTCGTCGGCCTCGCGATTCCGTCAAGCAATGCGTTCGTTGTGGGACGATAAAATTTTCACAGCTTGCAGCTACGTTTTATCTCTTCACGGTGTCTGGGAATCTATTTCGCAATTTCGCTTACTTGCGGGAACATCGTTTGACCTTATTCTTTGAGAGGCCGCACAGACTGCCAGCGTGATGTCTTCGTGCGCTCTTATTATGCTTGGATTTATTAATTTATTTAGGTTTAATTTATTTAGGTTTATTTGGTTTATTTGATTCGTGGAGACCTCAGCAGTCATGCAAGCACTGCGGAATCAGGGCATCGCGAAGCCTATATAACATAATGGAAGAAATCTACAGCGCACCCCCAGCCACTATAGTCCTCATAAGAAGCGACAGAATCCCAATAAAGAAGGGCGTACGACAGCGAGACACGATCTCTCCAAATGCTATTCACCGCGGTTTACAGGAGGTTTTCAGGGCCCTAGATTGGGAAGATTAGGCATAAGAGTTAATGGAGAGTATCTCAGTACCCTGCGCTTCGTCTGATGGACATGGCATTGATTGAGTAACGCGGGAGACGAATTACAGCTCTGATTACTGAACTGGATACGGAAAGTAGTAAGAGTAGGTCTGAAAATTAATATCATAAAACTAAATAATGTGGAACAATCTTGGCAGAGAACAGCGCTTCGCGATAGGTGGCGAGACGCTGGAAGTTGTAAAGGAGTAACGTCTACTTAGGACAGGTAGTAACCGCGGAGCCGAACCATGAGAGTGAAATAACTAGAAGAATAAGGATGGGATGGGGCTCATTCGGCAAGCATTATCAAATCAGAATGGTAGTCTACCACTATCTCTCAAGAGGAAGGTATATAACAGCTGCATCTTACCGGTACTTACCTACGGAGCAGAAACCTGGAGACTTACAAAGAGGGTTCAACTTAAATTGAGGACGACGCAGCGAGCGATGGAAAGGAAAATGATAGGTGTAACCTTAGAGACAGGAGAGAGCAGAGTGGTAGGGAAACAAACGGGGGTTAAGATATCATAGTTGAAATTAAGAAGAAGAAATGGATATGGGCCGGCCACGTAGCACGTCGGCAGGATAACCGGTGGTCATTAAAGGGGCCCTGCAACACCTTTCTTTGTTATATTGGAATAGTCCCATTATTGACGTATGACTCTTCACGAGCCATATGCCGCAAAAATTTTTCGAATCCGTCAAGTCTAAGTGGTGTTACCAAATTATAGAGATCACGTTCCGCAGCTTTCTCTCTCAACTAAACGCAGCGAGCGCGCGGAAAGCTGCGCGCGGCGTGAGGGGAGGGAAGGAGGGCGGAGGTGCGAGGAGGCGACGTCAGCGCCGGCGGCATTTTTTTCATTTTTTTCTCTCTGGCGTCTCGGCGCAACCACGTGGTCTGTGCCGCCACTTCCGGTCGGCTTGCGTCGTTCTCGTCGAGCGGAGTCGATCGCGCTGTGTATCGCGCGTGCTTGAAAACTGCGCGTCGGTTTGGTAATGTTGGGTGTGCACCTCGAACGCCGTAGTGTTTTCATCGCTCTGCCAACCATGGAAGCAACGTGCCGCGCGTTTGGAACGAATGACAGCTGAGATCGGTTTTCGGCCCATACTCCGATACACCGCCTCGTAAGACGGCACTGGCAGACGACCCCGAAGCGCCGCCATTACCGGACGCCAGCATTGTTATCGGAGACACGCTGCGCCCGTGCCTCGGTCGTGTCGTGGAAACGGGCCGACGATGCAGTTCTCAGCTGACGAGGCAACACTCGAACGGCTGCCAATCTCAACGGCAACCGGCGATGGTCACAAGCACGAAATATTCACGTTTTCGGCACTGCGCATGGCGAAGAAAAGGAACCACGCAACTACTAGCAGACGAAGCTGTCGGTGAGACCGGAAGTGCTAATATTAAATGTTTGTTCGGTGTTTTTAAAACGCTGATAACATAATATAAACATACATATTATCTACTTATTGAACTAAAAATTAACAACGAAAGTAAAAATGAGGGTGCTATCGTGATTATAACATCAGCCAATGGTGGAACGGCCGACAATCGCGTCATATGTTGCGGACTAATACATCATTTGTCGAGAGAAGAGGGAGCGATTTTCAGCTGACTTTGAGAATTTATTGTAAATTCCAGGCCGTGCGCATCGCTATAATATTTGGCTCGCGTGTTCTCGGGAGCCTCGACTACCGATCGGCAGCGCTTTTTGAGCATGCTCGAAAAGTGTTGCAGGGCCCCTTTAAGGGTAACTGACTGGATTCCAAGAGAGGGCAAACGCGTGAGGGGAAGACAGAAAATTAGGTGGGTAGATGAGATTAAGAAGTTTGCAGGTATAACGTGGCAACAGAAAGCACAGGACCGGGTTGATTGGCGGAACATGGGAGAGGCCTTTGCCCTGCAGTGGGCGTAGACAGGCTGATGATGATGATGATGATGATTTGGAAGCAGTGTCATACCCTTGCAGGAGTGGGGGTTAATAGATAAATAAAATGATGAACATGTGGTGCTAGCTATAGAATATACACGAAATAAAAAAATTCAGGCAAACCAATCAGAGCAGACTTCGTACGGCCAATACTTCAAACAAACAAACAAACAAACAAACAAACAAACAAACAAACAAACAAACAAACAAACAAACAAACAAACAAACAAACAAACAAAAATAAAGAAACAAGCAACAAGATAAAATGTACGATCAGGAACAGCGTACACATACTTGTGCTAAACAGCTTTTAACAGCGGGCCCGTTTATGCTTGAGCTTCGCTAAGAGCTGTTAACAAAAACTATCGTCGTCATGAACGGCCTCTATGCCATCTGGCGTCGCCTAGCACTTGGAACGCAATACACTCGTTTGGCGCGCGCTCTATTCGTCCTCTTCTTCGCCTTTTGCTTCGCTCCCCGAACGTGTGCGCCCCGCGCGCTAGCTCCCGCTGCGTCGATTTGTCCGGCGTGCGATGCAATAACTCGAATGGACGAAAGAACGACTACAGGGAGAGATAAAGAAAGAATGCGAGAGAGAGAGAGAGAGAGAGAAAGAGCAAGAGAGGAATAGAGAGAGAGAAAGGGAAGAAACAGAAAAAAATAGAAAGATGGAGAAAGAAATAGACAGAGAGAGAAAGAGAGAGAAGAAACAGATGCAGAAGAGAGAAAATAACAGAGAGCGAGACAGAAAGAGAAAGAAAGAGAGAAAGATAGAGAAACAAAGAAATAGAGAGGGAGAGAGAAAGAGATAGAAAGGAGGAGGAAGCGAGAAAATAGAGTGAGATAAAGAAATGGAAGAAAGAGAAACAAGATAGAGCAAGAAAAAGAAGAAACAGGGGCAGAAAGATACATAAAACGGAGAGAAAGAAAGAAAGAAAGAAAGAAAGAAAGAAAGAAAGAAAGAAAGAAAGAAAGAAAGAAAGAAAGAAAGAAAGAAAGAAAGAAAGAGAAATAAAGCAAAGAGAAACAGGAAAGGCCTCTCAGCTCCGCTCTTCCTTCGGGCTTGGCGCCACTAGTGCGAAGCTACCTTAATTTTTGTTTTAACGACTTCAGTAAAGAACGCTAGCGTGGGCTGAGCAACGGTAAGTTCGGCCAAGTAATACCACCCCTCCCTGCATGTGGTAAATAAGAGAAGCGAAACACCTTACGGGTGCAATAAAGTTCCTATTAGGCGAACTTATGTTTGTGGAGCCTTTGTCTTCAAGTGTTGCAGCGTACGTAACGAAAACCGAGCCCCTTTACGCAACGCTAAGGAGAACGCAAGCGAAACCGTATCCTCCCACGTGACACTCATTACGTTACTTTCACCTTGTCAGTCGGTTGCATTGCGGCCTCCTCTCCCCTCAACCCAGCCGTGAAGCTTTTTGCCCCTCACATGGCACTGCCTCCGAGATCACCCTCACATTCAAACAAACGACGATGTGACGTGACAACGTCAGTAATGACGTCATTGATGGCGTAACGATGACGTCACAAACTTTGTAGATGCATGACGTCACACAGTGCGGTCGCCTATGGTTTACTTAGGCGAGAGGCCCAAGAGGGGCAGCGGCGACTGTGGCGCCCTTACGTGGCCTTGTACCATGGCGTTCTGTTGCGTCGCGGTCTTGGCTCGCGCAAGTCGAGCCACGTGACGCTCTGTTTTGGCGAAGCCGGCTTTATTCTTTATTCTTTATTCAAAGGTTACCCCGCATTGCCCAAAGGCGTTACAGCAGGGGGGTTACAGAAACGACATAAACAATTCTTAGTTCTTACAGCACACTTACATGGCAGACAATCCATTCCACTCTTGAACAGTTCTAACAAAAAAAGAATTCGCGAACAGGTTCGTCCTGGTGCGTAATTCTCTTATTTTAAAAACGTGGTCAGTTCTAGATGAACGGTAATGAGGTTCCTTAAAGTATTTTTCTTTATTAATTCCTGTTTTATCATTATATATCTGAAAAAAGAACTTCAGTCGCAGCTTTTGCCGACGCGAGGAAAGCAGTTCCCACCCAAGTTCATTTTTCATCTGAGTGCAGCTCTCCCCTCTCTTGTACGCAATGCACGCAATGGTGGCAGACTTTCATTAATCTGTTTTATTTTTTTCGCCATTCGCGTTGACGCTAACTAACCCGGATTCTCCGACTCATGAGTCACATAATTCTTCCGCCTTGTTAAAGAAAAAGATTTAATCTATTCGCTTTCGTTCGGCCAGACAATGTCTCGAGGCCAGCGTGCAGCAGCAGTTCCGCTGGGGAGTCTGTACGCCTGTAAAATAAACTACACAGCTTCACCATGCACCTCTTTAAGTTAAGAATATTGCTTCTATTGTGCAGAAACAACGCTGCAATGACATTTTCTAGTATCTGTCGCGTAAAACTAGCGTAAGTAAGATGCTGGATTACTCGCGCTTAAATGTGCTCACCAGCTCAAGGATTTCGATAAAGCTTATTCTTGGGCAAGTTGGTTGCCGCTGTTTACCAAACACGTTTCTTTTTTAGATGCGAAGCATCTTATGGCGGAGTTCAATCCGGTGGTGGTGGTGGTGTGCGGCGTGACCACCCTTACTGCGCATGTGCAAACCCTCTCTCCATACCTCCTCTCCCCTCTCCACTTCCTCTCTCCACACAAACACTTAAAAAAATCCAACTACCTGTCCGTGCATTAAAGTAAGAGATGAGGCGCTCCATAATTCTTGCGCTCGTTACAAAACAACAGATATGTCGTGCCCATCGAAGGTTTACCACTTCAACTTTGCGTCAGAGCAAGTGCACCTCAGGAGAACACAACGTGACCAATGTCTCAGTGATAGACGTCTAACACTCTTTCATTAGAGCGGTAGTGAAACAGCCAAATACTGCCATATGCTGCCAGAGGATGTCTCCGGTCCGAGGTACCGCGCTTTTAGATGCTATGCAACGGTTTCATTTATGCTGACCAAAATACTCCGTATAAAATGTCAATTAGTGTACTCGTATAGTGATTTAAGCACTTTTTTTTTCTGTGCGGGAAATCCGTGCGGCGGTCATGCGAAAGGACACAGGGCTTCGCGATTGATTCAGCCAGATTGAGCGTTGACTTAGGAGGAACCGATCGATTTGGAACGAGGCCGTAGACGAAACGTTGAAGATGCAGGTCAATATTAAAGCTCCAAATCTGCGTGCAATGAATCCCGTTGGCGTTCGATATTGTTTGTGGACGAATCATTACCTTGTTTTCAAAGACAGCCTAGGTAGCTAAGAAAGAAAGAAAGAAAGGAAAGAAAGAAAGAAAGAAAGAAAGAAAGAAAGAAAGAAAGAAAGAAAGAAAGAAAGAAAGAAAGAAAGAAAGAAAGAAAGAAAGAAAGAAAGAAAGTGAGAACGGCATTCGAGGGGTAATTTCCTCATGCGTCGCTGTCTACAATGCCGTCATTAAGGTACACATTCTGGCTGTCCGCAGGCTCGGTCATTTGTCACGAACGTCCGTGACCACCGGCCATGAGTCTGTCGAGGAACCACTTACGCGAAGCCGCGGGCAAAGCCACGCTTGATAAGGATGCGACCTTGACACCCACCCATATTCGGGGGAGAAGCTTATCGTGCGGGCACGCAAAATGCGACTTCTCCTCCTCTGCGCAGAAAGAAAGAAACTAACTCCCTCTCTGCGCAGCCATGGGAACAAGGGCGCCTCGCCCGATGCCTCACCGCGTGTTTTGCTCAGCTGATCGCATTAACCCAGCAGCGACCGAGCGGGCCGGTAGTTGTCACGGAGCCATCGAGGGTGTGCGCGGTGGCTCTAAAAACAGCCTTGGGGAAGCGGCGTGGCTTTCGTCGAAAGGACGGCACACGGAAATGGCTCAAGCTTGCAAGCAAGCGAAGACGCTGCGGGCAGCTTTCGAAGCGAGACAACTCTTATGCCGCCTCATTCACAAGCGAGCCGCGGATTACAAGAATGCGTTCGCCGGCGGTCAAAGGTGAGTGGAGAAAGTCCAAGTGCTTTTGGAATCTCCGTTATCGGGTTTGTTGACTGGGGTGGCGATGCACGGTACTTACTTGAACTTTTCTGTCATTCTATTGAGACGGTCGGTTCTGGTCGTTTCGACTCGGAAAGCCGCAAATGTATAGTAGATGCTGCAGAACTTTATTATTATTTTCAGAGCACCTTCTGAGTTTAGTTCTGTTCAGCACTGTGTGTGTAGCACTGTGACAAAGGCATTTCGCAGAGAAGGGCGATATCTGGTGGTTTCGCTACTTCAGAGAGCGCGCGGCCCAGACACTACGCGCGCTTGTAAGGTGTTACGTATTCACGCAACGGAGAACTTTTACGGTATTATTGGCATCACGTCCTGCACATCGAGGTACGTAGTGCTACGCGGAGCACTTGTAATTTTTTTTTTCAATTAGTCGGCATCATGCTTCAAAGCAAATCAAATTACCTGGTGTTTCTTGGTCCTGTAGAAATTGCGCATTGCAGTTGTCCATACATGAAATCCTACCGGCGCGATCACTGAAGTTAAGCGGTTGCTATTGCCACGTTGTTATTTCCAAAAGACTTTCAGTGAGCCTTTCGCAAAATAAATGCTGTGTTGCTAAAACAGTGCTCGACTAGAGCATACCAGCTTTGACCACCCTGTGTGCCTTACTTTAATGAATTTGTTCTGTCTTACTTTGTACGCTTTGCCATTTTGCATAAATAATCCGCTTTATCCTTGAAAAACCTGCAAATGGAGAACGAGAAATGAGGTCCTCGCTGCATTCCAATCAATCGCAGCTGCTGCGCACTAAATTATGGAATGCGTGCCGCATGAATAGCATTATACCTTGCGGTTACGTTTCTTCTGACTGGAGCCTTTGCAGCATCGGTTCTATTAAGTTGAACCGTCATAGTGGTGCAGTGGTTATGGCGCTTGACTGCTGGCCCGAAGGTCGCGGGATCGAATCCCGGCCGCGGCGGCCGCATTTCGACGGAGGCGAAATCACGCCCGTGTACTCAGATTGATGTGCACGACAAAGAACCCCAGGTGGTAGAAGTTTCCGGAGTCCTCCACTACGGCGTTCCTCATAATCATATCGTGGTTTTGGGACGTGAAACCCTAACATTGTGATTTATTACATTGTCGTTACGGTTTCTTTTTCTCGCGTCGTGCGCCTTTTTCCTGCGATCCTCTTGTGAAAAATAGGACGCCTTCATTACGTTGCGAGTATGTTTAGGTACCTTAACTTACGCCTTTCGACTTTTGAACAGTATTTATTCTGAAGAAATTCGCAGCGGGGTCAGCCCACATACACATTAAAAAACCTCGCAGGATCCCTTATGCGTTCGCCTAAGACCGCTCTAAGGAGAAAGCCACTTTCTTTTTCTTCTCAATTGAGTCTATTGATGCTGTCCAATAATCAACAGTGCAGCAGCACCTGGCCGGAGGAAAAACCGCGCCCCGATTTCTGCTTTACCGTCACGAAGTTGATATGCAGGACAGGAGCTTAAAGAAATATTTGTGGCGCAACTGAAAACAAGCAAGAAAAACGAGAGAAGACAGGATAGGGCGCCATTCTGTCTTCTCTCGTTTTTCTTCCTCGCTCTCAGTTGCGCCGCAAGTATTTCGTTAAGCTATGCACCAACTCGCCCAACGTTACTCTTCTAAAGCAAGGTAGGAGGCTTACGACAGAGGCATTGCTGATAGAGGTGGCTTAAATAGGCCGCCAAGTGTTTCTTGATGGCCGCCTAAATAAAATAAAAGCTTGATTCTTTCCTCACTACGCCATCGTTGTCAGCGGATATTGAACCGGTGACCTTGTGCTCGGAATAACGGCGGGAGGACTGAAATATTTGTGCACGGCCGTTGAGCGCTCGCTGATGCTACGGCGGAGAGCCTATAGACCATTTTACGGATGGGTTTCGGTGCAGCCATCTTTAACCAAACCAACATCGCTACGGTAGGCGCATGCGCACGAAAACGGTTGAGTTGGTGCTTTCGACGTTTAATGACCTTATTAATTCATGTCACAATATACAAAAATAAAGAAACATTCGAAATAAGGAAACATTCGACGGCCGGCAGCCGCCCAAGGTGGCGGCGGCCGTCCGTCTTATGTAAAGTGTTCTATAGGCGAGCCAGACCCGCGACACTTGAAATCTTACGACTATGAGACGAGGGTTCTTTCTAACAAATGCGCCGCCGAGGGACTGTCACAAGATCAGCAATTGCTGTCACAAGATCAGCAATATGAGCTACAGATAGGGTAGTGTTTCGTCATGGGGGAGGGGGGGGGAGCTAGCGCTTTGGTGGCTGTTGACTCGGAGAAGAAAAAATATACATCCAAAAAGGTGGTGTTACCTAAGCTCAGGAAACCTAGAGGATTCGCACTGCTTCAGCATGTGGGCCGGATATGAAACGAGAGGCGAACCGGCAAGAAGCCAGGGTGTCCGAACCTTATCGGATGCGACGACATAGAGCGAGAAAGAGAAAAGAGAGGAAAAGAAGGAAGGGAGGGGAAGCGGACGAGTGTACGGTTCGCTACCCTATCACTGGGGACAAGAGACTGGAGCCTCTGCTGTGTCGTGTACCGCTTAGCATCAGCCGAAGAAAAGTGAATGGTAGGCGCCTGTTTTACCTTCAGGAGCCATTTATTTCTTCGATTATAATGAACGAACTCACCCAGCAAGAAGCATTATTGTTTGAGCCGTTCATGAAACTGTAGAGCGACATCAAGGCCAGAAATGAGTTTAAGGCGAAAGCGTAAGATGCCTCATCAAACACGAAACGTGACCGTCGGCACCACGACGAGTGATGCAAAAAAAAAAAAAAAGAAATCGTGTGATGACATCATCATGACGTCACTATGACATCAAATACAGTTACGATGACGTCATGCACATGGTATCGTCGCTTAATCAAAGGTAGGCCGATGCCGGAGGCACTGCAAAAGCACGTTGGACGCAGAAAGCTACCGGGGTGGAGCGGTGGGAAGACGTGTCAATACAATCGACAGAAGAACAACAAGATGGCTTTCGCCTTCGAGCCATCCTGGGCGAATGCATAGGAGATTGTGTGAATTTTTCTTGTGCTAGTAAATTACGATTCCTGGATACCAGACGAAGCTTGGTGACCAATAAAAACAAAAATAGGCCACAGGCGGCGCTGCCCTTGAAGTTCCCGCGTCAATTCGCCGTGACACCGCAGGTATTGATGACGTCTGGTGGAATATATATGGAATCTATAGTTTTTAACCAATAACATTAATTACGATGTGTCCTAAGGATGCCAGAGACTCAACATACCAGATTTCGGAAAATATTATTCAGGCGATGGGCTAGAAATGCGAAGAAAAACGTTTGAAATCCGCGTCGTTACGCTGACGTTCAGGCGCTCAACTTCCGGCGCGAATTTCAAACACGGAACTGTGGCCCTCATTTTGTTTATAATAAACCTGTGATGGTGAAATCGGCAATAGATTTCTCAGAAAAATTATCAGCCTAAACTGGGTTTTATCTTTAATTTAGCGTCCCTTTGCCAGAACACCCGGTATAAATTAGTGAACGGTAATACAGAAGGGATCACCTTTCAGCTTAGTTGAGCTCGTGGCCACGATGCGCACTCTCCTTAACAGAATGACAACTCCGTCAGCTCAATGCGCTCTGCAAGTTCTGGATTCCTTGGAGTCAGTCCTTGCAAGCCTTTTTTAATATCTCGCAGAGGAACCGATGTCAAATATTTCTTGGTTGTGACTGTGTGCGTGTGTGTGTGTGTGCGGTGAACACTGATCTGTGTGCGCATATTACTTGTTCCCTCTTACCTCCTTCCCCCTCCCCCCGTGTAGGGTAGCAAACCGCGTACGACCTGATTAACCTCCTTGCCTCTCCTTCGCTTTTATCTCTCTCTCTCTCTCTCTTTGGTTTTTGTATTCTGTAACTTCTTAGCAAACTACGGTTTACTGGCAAGAGCTATAATTTCAGCGTGCATTTTCCTGGGTATCTATAACTGGAGCGGCCTTTTCTGGGCTTATCAACGTAACTCTCGGGGAATTAACTCTCAGGGGCTAAGTTACAAGCTTATCACGCCGTAGTGAGCAATAATCTCGTAGCAAACAGCTGTGTGTTGTTACACAGTGTGGGAAATAAAACCAGAGGAGCGGCGCTTTATAGGTAAGGGTCAGCAAATGCAGAAGCGTGGTCGGAGGACGCCTTCTCTAACACGCGATCGCACTAAAGAGGCAAAATAACGCCGGATACGATCATCCTCGTGGCTCAACAATGCAAGGGGTCCCGGACAAAAAAAAAAGCTAGACAACACGTGTTCTTTTGTCCGCGTCCTTTTGTGCTGTTGAACCATGAATGTAATCAAGTACGCCCAATCTTCTAACCTTATTCACGATCACCATCGCGCGAAGCAAACACACCAACACCTATAGAAAAAAGTTTCAAATGTGCCCCAGCGATACACTTGTACGGGTATTCAAAAGTGAAAATCGGCCTAGTTGGAACAAATTCATCCTTCACTTACTCGCGCAAAACACACCGGGACTAGAAGAGACTTACGAGGACAGGCGCGACAGGTTCGCGCATGTCCTCGTAAGTCTCTTCTAGTCCCTGTGTGTTTTGCGCGAGTAAGTGAAGGGTATTCAAACTCTACGCTTCACATGAGTGATATATCGTTGTGGAGAAATTGAATGTTGACGCCGCAGTAGGTAAAGTGGACTAAAGAATCCTTCAAATGAATTTAGACAGGGGCAACTTCAAAAGGAGCTGCGTACATTATTATTCCACGGAATGTGCGCAATGGTTGTATCTGATAAACTTCTCTGTGCAGACCTTGCGAAGAAATTGAGTTTTATAAAGAAACGATTCTCCACTATTTTACCGAATGACAGATAGATAGATAGATAGATAGATAGATAGATAGATAGATAGATAGATAGATAGATAGATAGATAGATAGATAGATAGATAGATAGATAGATAGATTAGATAGATAGATAGATAGATAGATAGATAGATAGATAGATAGATAGATAGATAGATAGATAGATAGATCGATTAGATAGATTAGATAGATAGATAGAGATCGATAGATAGATAGATAATAGATAGATAGATAGATAGATAGATAGATAGATAGATAGATAGATAGATAGATAGATGGATTTTTATTGTGATAGCAATTATATGGACACCCTCGATGGATTTTTGCCGTCGCCTTCATGTCCTGGATATGTATATGTATGTGTATATAAATAAAAGCCACAGATAAAAATTATTCAGAAGAAAAAAATTTCCGAAGTACTCGAGCGGTGTTTCGAACCTACGACCCCTCGCTCCAGAACCTCGCTTCCTTAGGAAATTACGCCATGCCTCATTCGTTCTCCAGGATACTGACGGCAGAATACAAACGCACGTGGCTTTGGGTGAAACACATGGGACGCCACACGTTGCGAAATTAAAATTATGCGAGACGCGGGCCATGCCCGCGCTCGTTGCCCGCGCCGCGTTTACGTCGCATCGCTGGCGACCCACGCTAGTTTTCCATTTTGGGGTTGTATCGCTACGCCACTCGTGGCCAGTCGGTCAGGGAAAAAGAAGAACGTCCCGTGGCTCGCGGTGGCGCGAGCTAGTGGGAACGCTTTGTCTCTTGTAGACTTATGCCGCAGGAGGGAAGAAACGAGACGGCTGAACCAGAATCAAAGTATATATGTTACACCGCGACCGGAATCTTGAGGCTAAAATTACAGCGCATATGCACAGTACACCCACGAAGAAAAGAAACGTACGAATCAAGTGCTGGCTAAAAACTGCTTTATTCTTTCATACGCCAGTGCATATATAAGCCCAAGGCAAACTTGCCGCACATGCGCACACGACAATAGCTCTAAACTAAAACGTGTAGCAAAGATGATAATGTATACGCGATGACATGATACGCGATGATAGATACGCGATGACATGAAGTTATATTCAGATGGGTGCTGGGACAAAGAAGTAAGAAGGACAAAGAAGTACGTTTGCGCTGTAATATTAGCCGTAGGAATGTTTACCAACTAGAGCCAAATGAAGTTTTATTTTAGTGACCTGAATCGACGCCCGCAGGGAACGCGAGCCGTGGCTTCACGTGCCGCTGTCAAGCGCCAGCTTTATTTTCTTCTCTTGAGGTCGCGCGCCCGGCGGTTTTGTTTGGCGCCCAAAGGAAGGCGCTGCAGGGTCTTGGCATAACGCGAGCGCAAGAGTCCGAGAGTGCCTTGCGTTCTGCGCATGCGTTCTGCGCATGCGTCCTGGCGGCTCGCAAATTTCTTGGGTCCCCAATTCTAAAACTGTCTAGTGTTTTGCCGGAGTTTGGATGTGCGCCTTCCACTTGTACTTCAACATACAGGGAGTGGTCGACCGTTCTCGCGCGATTATCTCTTGAGGAGGAGTTTTGTACGTCTTGTGCTTTCACCGCAAAGTTCGCGTTGAAGCTATAGACAACACGAAGGTTACTTTGCTCGCTGCAGCGGCCGCGTTTGCGAAAGGAGTGATCTGCTAGCTAGAAGAGCCAAAGTAGAAGTTAGTTGATGTAACAACTGTGACAGTTTGCGCTCGTTCTATGTATACCTGGGCGTTCTTTTCGTGCCTCCTTCTTTGTGTTTCAGCAGTGCGCTGCAAGTGTCGATTTGTGACAGTTGCTAGTTCGCACTCGCCTTGTGTGTTTTCTCTTCCTGCGTCCTTTATGGTTGAGCAGCGCGCAGCAAGTTTCTAGCTGCTTGCCGTTCTTCCTGTGACACTCCACTTTCTTGCTATCGCATTCATTGCTTGGCCCTTGAGGCGAAACTGTGACATTTAATTATTACCCTGGACATCTTAGCTTGGTTCATCGCCTGGCTTGCTACTCCAGGTCTCGGGTGTTGACTGTGGTATGTACAATGATCACATATGCGCACAAATAACACATACAGCCACGCACACAAACATACAAAAAGTAGTTATGTATAAAGTTTCGCTAACAACGCTTTTCTTGTTGAGAATCGCGCAAGCACTGCTTATGGAAGTACAGGATGGCTCATCGAATGAAGCGTGTCGGAATAGCCTACCGTACGCTTTAACCCACAGAAGAAAATTAACGCGCGCCTTAAGCTAGAAACTAAAGTCGCTAACGCAATGAGGCTAGTGCGCAGAGTTATAAACAGATACCGAGGCATGGGGGAAACCAGCGTCACGCGCCTAATACAGGCGTTTGTAAAAAGCGGAAAGCAACAAAACCAACGCCCTGATCAGGAAAGTGTACAAACAGGCCTTGGGCGTTCCAGGATATACGAACACGGAACTATTTCTGAAACTAGGCGTTCACAACACGCTAGAGGAGATTGTCAAAGCCCAGCGCGTCTCGCAGTTAGAAAGGCTGTCCGGGAAGAAAACAGGCAGAAAGATATTGACAAAATTGGGTATTACATACCACGTTCAACACGGAGAGAAACGAGACATTCCCAATCAAATCCGCAACAAGATCATGATAAATCCACTCCCTAGAAACATGAACCCCAACACCAACGCAGAACGCAGACGCCACAGAGCAAGAGCGCTGCTCAAGATACACGGCACGAGTGAAAAATCCCTGTTTGTAGACGCGAGCCCATACGCCAAGCAGAGAGCACATACAGCAGCGGCTGTAGACGCGACCGCAAAATGCATTAACGCATGTACTGTCTTAACTACAAGAATAGAGGAAGCTGAAGAGGTGGCCACTGCCATGGCCCTCACCTCCACTAAGCACAGCTTCATTCTGAGCGATTCACAAGTCGCGATAAGGAATTTTGCACACGGACGTATTTCGAAACACGCCCTGAGAATTCTAACCCAGAGCCAGGAATCGGCGTGTTCGGAGGAACCTAGATATCTAATGTGGTTCCCAGCACACACTAACACAGCCACCTGCAACCCGAACGAAACGGTCCACGAGATGTTGCGAGAACTAACCCACCGTGCAGCCCAAGGGGTACCCTCGTAGGGAGATGCTGTTGTCGAAAACGTACTAATGAAAGACAGAATAACCAGCTATGCTGAATACACAAAGTACTCTCGAGACTTCAGAAGGCTTTTCCCTCCGCCTCACCCAAAATTTGATAGAAAACAGGCGACAGAGTGGCGCACATTGCAAACCAATTCTTATCCCAACCCTGTTCAGTTACACAGGATGTTCCCAGAGATCTACCCAGACTCAATATGTAAATCATGTAGAATAGAAGAGGCCTCCCTAAGCCACATGCTATGGGGGTGTGCCAAACAGCAAACAGACTGCCCAGAACCACTCCGGGAGCGATGGCGGAAAACGCTGCTCAGCTCCGATCTACAGGACCAAACCTGGGCTATCCAGCAGGCCAGGGAGGCTAGTGGAAGACAAGGTCTTCCGTCCTCCATCTGAGCGGTCTGGCCCGGACCAGCAACTAACCGGATCTCGCAATAAAGTTGTTTCATTCTTTCATTTGTCGCTTCCAGGCGATCGCTCGCTGGCGTCAGCTACCACCACAACCCGGGCAAGCAGCCGTTGCTTCCTCTTACGATCGGCGATGTAGTCGACCGGGCGGCGGACCAGCACGGAGACAATGTGGCCATCGTGTCGTGTCACCAGTCCATCAGGAAGACCTACTCGGAGTACAAGACAGACGTAAGCGGAAGACTGCTCATTTGGTTTTATAATATGCAGCGGTGGAGGCTTTCTCAAACAATTTATAACGCGTATTGTCCCTCCAGGAGTTGTGCCTCTCTATGCGGCAGTTGTCAGCCTGCTGCCTTCCTACATTGCTCTGTTGCTTTTAGACAGAGCTATTGTCGACACTTAGAAGTGTCGTCACAGAGTCTATCTTTCATTCTTTCGCACCCCTTTCCCATTCACACATGCAGGGTACCCAACCGGAGATTTGCTCTGGTTAACCTGCCTGTCGCTCCTTGCCCTTTCTCTGTATCTGTGTCCTCTAGGTGGAACTCGTCAGCCTGCTCTCTCCCTATTTTCCACTATATCCTCTTTGTCCAAGGGTGCTTGTTTATGCATATGCAAGGATAATAGGCCGCTGCAGCCTATAATCGGCAATGGGGCATAATGATGTGGGACGTGAGAATTCTAACCGAAGGTATATATGCCTCGATTCCCAAGACATTGCATTCAGACAGAGCGCCTCACTAAGTCACGTGACTTCCACTACCGTATGTGCTTGTATATTACGAGTGTTCCTGAGCAATGTTGGCTTGCGTTGGCTAACTGATAACTAACGTCGGCTAATCTTGGCTAAATATTGGCTACAGATGGCTAAATAATTGATACTGTTGGTTATTTGCCTTTACAGCATGAAAAATATGTTCATTAAATCTCGATGCAGTTATTGAACTGTCTACCATTTTCTTCCCATGTCCACGTTCGTTAGTAAAAGGTGATGCTAAAATGATTCCTTCTCGGACGCACATGTCATATATCGAAGCATTCAGCTCGGCTTATTTGCCCCCAAGCCCCTGAACACGAACGGCGCTGTCAATGAAAACTGCGCGCAACTATAAATAGGCATCATAGTGAAGCGCAGCGCGAAGATAACTGGACACAAGGAAGAGGACACAGGACGGGCTCTGATCCTGTGTCTTCCCTGCGTCCAGTTTTCTTCGCGCTACGTGTCACTATGAATCTTGCCAGCTCGCCCAGTACACCCCGTTGCTACGCATAGGCATAATTGAATTGAGCACGAAGCCACAAGGAAAGGGCTTCAGCTTCCCTTTTCAATTGTTCTTCCCGTGATGGTAAATTTTCCTTTCTTAACACTTCCGCCACCTTGCGGGATTCCGCGGGAATGATTTGCAATAGTATATATATATGTCCATGTGCTTCGAATTGTCGATGAATTTGCCCGCTCGCTGCCAATTGCTAGCGTTAGCTCAATTGGTAGAGCGGTCGCCCCGGAAATGCGTTGGTCCTGGGCTCGATTCCAGAACAGGGACGAATTATTCGGCAACTAAGAAGCTTTATTTTTGAGAAACCCGCATGGAATTCCTTGTGGCTTTGTGCTACAAACGGGAGATTGTCAGTTTCCCTTTTCCTCCACCTTGCGGGATTCTGCAGAACTGATCTGCTATAAACATGGCCTCCGAGATTGACCGGCGGCGCGCCACCGGCTAATCTCGGAGGCCATGCTATACATAGCATGTAGCATCAGATGGCACAAAGCATGTCATGTGGTACAATAACGTCATTCTTCGCAGATTGACCGACTAGCCGCAGCCCTCGTGTCTCTTAGGCTCCGCGTCGGCTCCAAGATCGCCATTATTGCACCCAACATGTACGAATGGGCAGTCGTGCAATTCGCCACTGCTAAGGCCGGCTTGGTCCTGGTAAGTGCCCCACTAAAGGGAATCGCGCTGGTGATCTCTTGGAAAGCTTAGGCCATAGCTACGCACTGTTATTGTTATAAGATATATGAAAACTGCATTATTTATAAGTGATGCGAGTCGAAATGGGATGGAATATTTGAAAATTTACTCAGCAAAGCAATTTTCCACGGGTCGTGTACCGAAACATCATTAAAGAACATTTATATTGCGGGAACTTTTTATTGCATGAAGATGTATATTCTAGTAATGAAACTTTTTTTATTCGAATGTCTATCCGTGTGTTCGTTTCTTAGTTATCTTTTAGGAACGCTACGAGGAAATCTATCATGTAGGAGAAGGTACCAAATACTCTTAGTACATCTATATCGAAAAAAAAAAAAGCCAACAAACATTGTTTCATTTCGCCACCGCACTGAATATTACATGCTGTGCAAAATGACTGAAACAGTTCCATTTTCCGATTAGCTGGTTAAATTAACACTATGTTTTGTTATTCCTTTCCATGTGCGTCTGCACAGGTGAACATTAACACTGCCTACCAGGTTCCTGAGCTCGAATACGCCCTGCATAAGGTAAGAAGAGCTCTTTATAGTCACTTATTTCACATCTAGCGCCCTCAATTATCAAGAAAAATATGGGGAAGCTACGGCAATATTTTGCTTAGTAAAGGCCATAAGAGGAGTCATCCAGCGTGGTCGAACAAGAATGAGACTTGTTATAGAACCAAGTCGTCAATTTATACCAAACCTATGATCGCGGTTAAACAAGTGCCAGTAAAACGAGCAAAACTGTATGATGGCTACAGCGCCATCGATGCTTCTTGCGTAGAGGTTGCTTGCGATGAAGACCCGTGGCCTAACCAACTTTGAAGTATCATTATGCTACGTTCTGAGTGCCCTCATTAGTAAGCTATTGTGTATTCTCGTTTCTTTAAGTGGTAGCTATAGCGACCCGCCATGGTGGTCTAGTGGTTATGGTGCTCGACTGCTGACCTGAAGGTCGTGGGATCGAATCCCGGCTACGGCGGCCGCATTTTCGATGGAGGCAAAAATGCTTGAGACCCGTGTGCTTACATTTAGGTGCACGTTAAAAACTCCAGGTGGTCGAAATGTCCGGAGACATCCACTACGGCGTCCCTCATAATCATATCGTGGTTTTGGGATGGTAAACCCCGACAATTATATTATTGATTAAGTGGTAGCTAGCGTCTCAGTTTAGCTGGTAGTCAGAATTCAAATAACGTCACCCTTACATATCGGTGCTGGCAACGGATGACAAGCGTGACGAAAAAGGGCAGCCCATAACGCGTCAGTTATTGCCTCTTTCCAGCAAAACATTGTTCAATGGGCCTGCCAAGTTACACGCACGTTTTCTTTTTAAATGCGAAGCATTTCTTAGCAAACTTCTGCGACTTTGAGCGTATCTATCTATCTATCTATCTATCTATCTATCTATCTATCTATCTATCTATCTATCTATCTATCTATCTATCTATCTATCTATCTATCTATCTATCTATCTATCTATCTATCTATCTATCTATCTATCTATCTATCTATCTAGCCGCCTACGACTTTGTGCTCTCCTGGTCGCTAGGTTCATCGAATGTGCACCAAAATTGGTATGGCGTAACATGACTGTATGACGAACACAAATGACAAGTCATAACATGAAAATCATGACACGCATGTCATGCACAGCATGATTTACATGCTACGCTCATGGAGCGCTGGCGGCCGTTTCGCTAGCTTGATCTACCGCGAAATTGGTATTGCGCGACGTGACTGTGTAATGAAAATAAATAACACGAGTTAACATGGAAATCATGACACGCATGTCATGTACAGCATGGCTTCCATGCCACGCTCATGGAGCGCTGGCGGCCGTTTCGCTAGCTTGATCTACCCCGAAATTGGTATTGCGCGACGTGACTGTGTGACGAACATAAAAACACGAGTTAACATGACAATCATGACACGCATGTCATGTACAGCATGACTTCCATGCCACGCTCATGGAGCGCTGGCGGCCGTTTCGCTAGCTTGATCTACCCCGAAATTGGTATTGCGCGACGTGACTGTGTGACGAACATAAAAACACGAGTTAACATGACAATCATGACACGCATGTCATGTACAGCATGACTTCCGTGCCACGCTCATGGAGCGCTGGCGGTGGCTTCGCTAGCTTGATCTACCCCGAAATTGGTATTGCGCGACGTGACTGTGTAACGAACATAAATAACACGAGTTAACATGAAAATCACGACACGCATGCCATGTACAGCATGACTTACGTGCCACGCTCATGGGGCCCTGGCGGCCGTTTCGCTAGCTTGATCTACCCCGAAATTGGTATTGCGCGACGTGACTGTGTAACGAACATAAATAACACGAATTAACATGAAAATCATGACACGCATGTCATGTACAGCATGACTTACGTGCCACGCTCATGGGGCGCTGGCGGCCGTTTCGCTAGCTTGATCTACCCCGAAATTGGTATTGCGCGACGTGACTATATGACGAACATAATAACACGAGTTAACATGAAAATAATGACACGCATGTCATGTACAGCATGACTTACGTGCAACGCTCATGGGGCGCTGGCGGCCGTTTCTCTAGCTTGATCGACCCCGAAGTTGGTATTGCGCGACGTTACTGTGTGAGGAACATAAATAATAGGAGTTAACATGAAAACCATGACACGCATTTTCCTCAATGACATACAAGACGATGTATGCAGCTCTTTGCTGGCTGCTTCGCATTACATCGATTCCCACAATGCGTGGGATCTGCCGGCTTTTCTATTTGTGTTTTTAACGATTGTCCAAAGATTGACCATTCGCGTTTCATAGACTGGCGGTATAACTGTTGCATGAACCGTTTCAGACAGGTTGCGAGGCCGTAATTTTTTCCGCACAATTCGCAAGGCAAGATTACTACAAGATGCTTCTACAAATAGCCCCTGAGCTGGAATCTTCGACGCCTGGAGATCTGAAAAGCTCAAAGTACGTATGTACACGTGTCTATGCCCTGAAGAGTAAAAACAAGTTTAATTAGCTGCTTATAATCGCCATTCTTGCTCCCTTTCATAGTACTGTTATTAATGAACATATCTCACAGTCATGCTATATGTTAGTTCATAGGAAACTATCCGTACGAACTCGTTTTCCGCGGTAATCTCTGTGACCACCCTTTACATATTTGACTATGCCCCTATACTCTGTTCATTCTTTATAGGCGGCACGCATATCGTATATGTAGATTGTGCTTCTGATAATTTTTTTCTCATTTCTTGTTCTTTTATTCATTCTAGTTTTCTTTGTTTTGATGTTTCTTGAATACTACTATCATGTTGATCGGATAGCCGGCTCTAACGTAGCTTACCTTTCCGTGTTTTTTTTTGTTTGTTTTTTTGTTTTTTCATATATAGATAAAAAATGATATGATGAACAGCGCCTCCTCTTGCGTGGTAGCTTAGCGGCGGTGTTTTGTTGCTAAGCTCCAAGACGCGGGTTCGATCCCCGGATACGGCGGTCGGATTTTGACGTGGGCGAAATTCACAATCACCCATTATACAAATATCTAAGTGCAGATTAAAGAAGCCCATGCGGTAATAATTAATCGCGAGACCCTCAATACGGCGCACCTCATAACCATATCGTGGTTCTTTACCCGTAAAACCCCAGAATTTAGTTAAGCGATATCATTTTTATGAAACTCCAACCTGTAACTATGTGAAATTCCACGTACGAGCCTCACACAAGTTTTGACAAGACGCTTTTAAATGATTGCTGAGCTATGATCAGGGATCAGAGTGAAAGTTTTCTCGGTATCGTAGTAGCATGCACACAACAAGTCTTCGTATACGCGCGCATTTGAGACTTGTACTTACGCTTCGTGCGTTAAACCAAAGCTGCCTATGTAAGAAAAAATAATCGCTAGTGAGCCCGCCATGACGGTCTATAGACCACCGTGGCGGGTTCATTAGCGGTCCAGCACCATAACCACTGTAGTGGTTGGTTATGGTGCTCGACTGCTAACCCGGAGGTCGCGGGATCGAACCCCGGACGCGGCGGCCGCGTTTTCGGCTGGAGGCGAAAATGCTTGAGGCCCGTGTACTTAGATTTAAGTAGCACGTTAAAGAAACCCAGACGGTCGAAATTTCCGGAGCCCTCCACTACGGAGTCCTCATAATCATATCGCTGGTTTTGGGACTTTAAACCCCGACAATTTAATAATAACCGCTAATGGTCCATAGCTCTAATCATCTGGCACCAAGTCGGGGCATGCGCATCCATTTTTGTTCAGTAGCTACCACGAGATCGTTACTGTATCCAAATGGCATTTGAACCCGATGTCTGATTTCACTGTTTGCTATTTTTTCGTTCCAGATTGCCCGATCTTAAGCACGTCATCTGCATTAGCGACGAAAGGAAAGCGTAAGATATTTAGACTTTCATTCTTGCCATACACAAACATGATTTAGATAGAGTGTAAAGGCAGACGGTACGAAGCATTTGCTCGTTTCTTGTACAGTAAAAATAACCGTCTCTGCTTGCTCGACAGACGTCGTAAGAACTCATATGTTATCTGCAGGGGTACAGTGACGTACGCTGACCTCATGGAGTCCGTAACCAATCAACACCTCAAGGACATGCACGCAGTCGCATCTGGACTGCAGTTCGACGATCCCATTAACCTTCAATTCACATCTGTAAGAGGCCTTTCTCATTCTTTTTGGCCCGACAGTGCCGAGCAAAGTGGTTTTTATCAAGATCATTGCAAATCGAGGCCGTTTGTAACGCAGGGCACGACGGGTAAGCCTAAGGCGGCGCAGTTGTCTCACTTCAATGTCGTTAACAACGGCTACTTGACGGGCGAGGTATTGGAGTTGGACAATCAGGTATGCTTCCATGTCTTTGATCCTTCAGTTAGCACAGGGACCAGCGTTTTATTATGCCGACAACGTCAAAGGGGTACCGACACGACAATTTTCAGTTGTTGTTTTCCTGCGTTGAGTGAAAGGTCAAACCCTCGAGAGCCCAGGAGATGTACTCGTAAGCCCGAGTGTGCATTGGAAGAATAATTACAACATGTTTTTAAAAGCTTGAAGTTAAAGGTGGTGGTACGCTGTGCCAATTGGTGCAACATATTGTAAATTGTATATTGTAAATTGTAATTGCGAATTGTACAGCAGGAACACAAGGAAAGACGTTGACGTTCACTTACAGCTGATGTTTATTGGAAACTTTTCCCACGAGAGCGTGAAATCGCGCATATTAAGCCGCCTTATCACAGTAATGACATGGACAACAAGAAGGTTACTTATTCGAACTGATTATTTCTCTCCGCTTTAACAATTTAGAACGCCTAGTTCTTTATCTGACAACGCTCCAGAGGGAACACTGATGCACGTGGTTGAGTGTACTCTAATCTGTCCAGCTTCCATGATCTCCCTTGGCAGTCTGTGTTTAGACTTGCAAAGTACATCAGTGCTAGTAAGCTGTGGATAGCAGCCGCATTCATTTCAGTGCAATGACAGGTGCGTGCCACCTACAAGAACCTTCAATCACGATGCATGTTCTCGAGTCTGTCATTTAGACTTCGACCTTTAGTATACTGTGATCAAGCGGCTGCATATGAGCGATTCCGTGCTCTCGTTAGAAAAATTTCCAATATACATTACTTCTAAGTGAGCGTCTCTCCTGTCAACTTCTTTCCTTCTGTTCCTGCTGTTTGTCCGCTCATACAATTTACAATACTGTAAAAGCTAGTTTTGGTTACTGCTGTACCTTGACGTCACGACACGGTATGAGCGTCTCGTCACGCGCTCGCACAAGATCTCGTGACGTTTCTGCGGCGGTTCCGCTCCGTGGCTCCGTTGGTGACGCACAAGCCGCCATTTTGCATGTTTGGGTACCTGACGTCATCGAAACTAGTGATACTGGTGCGTGAGGTCACCAGAATCGATAATGTAGCCTGACGTCACGTTAGTGTAGATGTCAGTAGGTGCGCCATGCGAGAATTGCCTTTAATGTCAAAATAAAATATCTTATCAGCATATACTGAGCTTCACACTTGCTCAGAGCCATCTCTGCATGCAGGAAATTTGTTTGGCGTTGTAAGGTCAGCTTACAAAATTGGCATCAGTACCCCTTAAATCTTTATGTTCCTGCCGCTGCCGTTTTACCCGAATAACACAACAACGTTGCATATTTCGATTCACATCGATCAGTAAAACGCGCACGCATTCACACTGTGTCAAACAACTTGTGTGAATCCCAGCGATGTAAAGAATCGCCGACGATTGCAATGCTCTGTAATGCGAAATTTGAGCGCATTCATTTGTCTGCTTTGATGTTGCAATATATGAGGCAGAAAATTTTCGAGATATGGTCATGTATGTCTTTGCGTATGTATGTCTTGACATTATATTCAACTGCATGTCCTATCATCAATGATTCAACTCTATATTCCTGTTCATTTGATTTGCTCAGAATCAGCAGATCCCACTTGACAAAGTTCTCTCAACATTTGTTTCATTTCAACATCAGATTATCTGCTTGAACGTGCCCCTCATTCACTGTTTCGGATGCGTCGGTGGAACTATGGCGGCGACGCATTTTGGGGCCACCATCGCGCTTCCAGCTCCAGGATTCAAGGCGGAAGCAGCACTGAATTGCATCCAAAATGAGAAGTACTATTCATTCTTACATACCTCGGTGTCCGCGAGTAAATGATTGCAAAAACACGCGCGACAAGAGTCGTGTTATACGTTGCTCGGTGAACCATGCGATATGTGGCCACCTTCATCGTCTCAAATTGTTCATAGCCAACAAGATATGCATTACGACACTGAGATGCGGCTTCTGTGTTGTTTTGCTTCTGATACAGGTGCACTCATATCTACGGAACACCCACCATGCATATAGACATTTTACACCATTTGCAAAATGGCCAGTATGACGTCTCGTCCGTGAAGAGAGGTAGGTGTGGCATTTCAACGTTTAATTGATCACAATCGACAGCTTACGGGGTTTGCGCGTTCGGGTGCTGCAATTGAGCCCGCTCCGGATGGACACTCACAACGACCCGAAAGTTCGCGGTTCCAGCTGAATATGTCGAGTAACGGACGCAAATCAGCCAATCATATTGCGCGCCTTTCTCGTTTCCATGCAGTCTGCGCATCTTCACAATATCTGGATGCGTGCATGCTTGTCGTAGGTTAAGTCTGCTGCCCAGATGGCAGATGATGTAACTATAGGCTTACAACGAATTCGCACTTAAAGGATGACTTCATTAGCTGCAGCATCGTGGCGATTGTTATAAACGGTGGTAATATATAGATTGATTATCCCACCAATGTAGCACAGCCCTGTTCTTCACTAATTGATTTTCTCTAAAGCTATCTCAATCTAAAGGTTTGGTAGTTCGTGTTTGTGTTGTGCATCATACCTTCAGCCAAGCCACCTTACCACAACCTTATTGCCTACATTTTAGTTATCGTGCATTTTTCGTAGGATCTGTTTAGCATAGAAAGTCCTGTAACGTGTTTCCGGGTTTGCACCACGACCTGCAAGGCGAACACGGTGACAGGCAGAATCGAAAGCTTTCTTTTTTTTTGCCGAGTATTGCAGCGCTCACAATTTCATCAGGGGCGGCGCACGATAGCAGCAGACGTTTAGCATGATGTGATATCTTATGCAAATACTGTCGTGCCCACTCCACGTGGTTATCTTACACGGCCTAGTTGTGGCCTCGTAGGCGCTACAATATTTTGCTACACGACTACTCAAGCTTATCGAGCTCGCCGTCGGTCGAGTCCCCACCTGTGACTCAAGGAATGGCTGCTGTCGGCTACGGTGCTTTAGTCAAGGCATGTAGCTCAACCAGGCCCATAGCCAGGGGGGGGGGGGGGCGACATTTTTAGGTACATGGTGTTTTACCGAAAATAAATAGTGAAAATAGACGTTTTTTCTCAAATAGTCAAGGCTTTCAGCAAGTGCCCCCCCCCCCCCCCCCCCTCCCGAAAAAAATTCCTGGCTACGGGCCTGAGCTCAACAGTGAGAAAAATAGCATTCTGTGTACGATCTGTATATATTCTTGTTAGTACACCTAGTCTATTGAAGTAAGGCTGCACTTATTTGCACATGTGAAGACCCAGTTTAGCGCAAAAAAAGTGACCAACGCAGTAGATCAGAGCACGTTGCAGGCGCCGCCGTTTTGGCGTTCTTCTGTGGGGTGTTTTTTTTTTTTTTTCTCGCCTAATTATGTCTTTAAGTAAGCGGCGAGTGTACGAGCGTTGACTGCATCCGGTAGGCAGCCGTTCAGTCCAGTGATGTTCCGTGCAGGGAATGCTGTTCCTGTTTTCGGGGAATTTTCGGCCGTTCTTTTAGACGAAAGGGAAAAAAGGAATCTTTGCGATAGTTCAGGGAATTCCAGGAATGGTGAATTCCCCAATTATGACAAAAACATAGCGGTCACTGTGCGCTTTTGGCTTCTGCAATTGCTTAATAACTAATAATGGGCTAGTAGTGGAGCCATGATATTGATGAAGCAGTTCACAAGGGATGCAATCACGCACAAATAAAAATGACGCAAACACAAGCGCTGGGTGTGTTTGCGTCATTTTATGTGTTCGTGCTTGTGTCTTTTGAGCGCTGGTTCATCAATTTCAGCATTTGTTTCTGATAATTATATGCAGTGATTTCTTGATCACTCCAGGTGTTAGACTCAAAGCCCACGTACCTGTAGTGTACGTACTTATATAGCACATGAGTTACGAAGGCCATGCTTTTGTGTTGTGCACACAAGCGCTAGTCATAATTTGAATAGCGGTGCCCCGCCACGGTGGTCTAGTGGTTATGGCGCTCGACTGCTGACCCAAAGGTCGCGGGATCGAATCCCGGCCGCGGCGGCTGCATTTTCGATGGAGGCGAAAATGTTCGAGGCCCGTGTACTTAGATTTAGGTGCACGTTAAAGAACCCCAGGTGGTCGAAATTTCTGGAGCCCTCCACTACGGCGTCTCTCATAATCATATCGTAGTTTTGGAACGTTAAACCCCAGATATTATTATTATTAATTTGAATAGCGGTAAACATGTCACCCACATACATTATATATGAGTGTGTGTGTGTGTGTGTGTGTGTGTGTGTGTGTTCACGCGCATTGCTACCATTGGGCGGGCAAATATGCTGGGATTCTTTTCAAAGTATGCAGGGAAAAATTCCCGAAATAGGAAATTTCCATGTCTCCAAATGGGAATTTTTCGGCGTAGTCCGGAACATACTGGTTCAGTCTGCTGTTCTTGATGGCGCCAGTGGAGCGCTTCTTGCCGTAAGTGCACAACACTGCACTCCCGTGCCGCCAGGGCTTAAAGTCTCCCTTCATTGGAGGGGGGGGGGGGGGGGGGCTCATAAAGCGGCAGTGTATATATATATATATATATATATATATATCAGAGAAAAGATCGAAACCGATGATGCTGTGGCCTCAACGGATCTGCAGCGAGCAGATCGTGGGCTGTTACAGAACGCGGTGCGAGCTGGCATACCGAAGATTAAACGCAGGATTTCTAGATACATCGGTCAAGACCCACTTTCGCGGTCGTATTATACAATTTTGGGCAAGAATGCGATCGTATTAAACGCATGAAAATGCATGAAAATGCATTATTTCCTAGGGGTGTTAGCCGGGCATAAAAACAAAAACGTATTAGGCTGAAAAACGTATTATGCAGAATTGTATCAACGAGATTTCACTGTATATATATATGCTATAGATTAATCGTTAAGGGAGGTGTTTGCGATGATCACAGTGCATTGAAGAACTGTCTCTAGAACTGAACAAATGCTTATGAATGCTATACAAATACATATAGTATTCGGGATGTATTTCGGGCATTTATTCAACGTGCCGATCCTATCAAGCAATAAATGAAGTTATTTCGGGAACGATTTTTTAAAAATAACTCTGGATTTAAAGGCTTAAAGTTATGTGAGCTCAAAGTAAGCAACATTAGTTGACTCACTGGATTCAGAACCTCAGGCACGACAATGCTATATTTTATTTTCACTACCACTTGCCTAATAAAGTAGGCAAAATACGTGCGTCTTTGCAATTACAGCAGACTTGTGATGCACTACTAAAAAGAATGAAAATTGAGTGGCAAACTAAAGAGACCAAGGTGAACTATTACTGATTCACGAGCAGGTAGCTTCACACTCAGGTGCCTTGTGAAACAGTATGCTGTGCCAGGACGCTCTGTCGAGCAGGGAGATGACCCGTGGTTTCAGGAGGCGTTGCCCGTGGTGTTCAGTGTCTCAGTGAATTGCATTCAGCAGTACGACGATACCTGTTTTCTTCTGTTTTGCTGACACCCCGTCAACCAAACATTCGCGATTAAATCATTATTCGGAAAATTGCAGAGTGTAATTTCCCCACACAAAGCACTACTGCTAAAAAATTCAACTCCAGCGCTTGTCAAATGGGTGCCGCAGTGCCACCGTCAGACTGCCGAGGGGGGACCGGGCCCCCCCGGGCACCCCCTGACTTTGAGCCCTGCGTGCCGCGCCGCGCCGCGCGAAGCGGCTGGATATGGCGGGCGTGGGTTGCGATGGATTGCAGCGCTCCGCCGGATCCACCGAGAGCCACAGTGACTGAACGACTACTTACCGGATGCAGTCGCCCTGCGTCACGAACGCTCTCGCCCTCACCGTCAACCCAATCGCCAGCAGCCACCCGGTCCGGCTATCGCGTTTCACTCGCCGAGCCCTGTACATTGAGTGCCTTTCTGAAAGCAGAGTACATTTACTGTACCGTCGGAACTGTCCATGTAGGGCACACACGCATACGTGAATCTGCATGCCTACTTTTAAGGAAGGAACATTTGATAAGCGGCACAAACTTACAAGCATGGGCTATAGGTTAGGCTACTGGAGATTGCCTGAGTCTATCCCTCTCAATGGCGGCTGAACAACACTGACGGCTGCCTGACTGTTACTAAAGGTTTTGTGGTTTCCCTGAGTATCGACAATGCTTCTACGATGCTTCGTTGTGGGCGAATGAAAGAGGGAATGGGTTAAGGGCTCGTTCCTTTGTTAGACACAACCTAGTTAAATCAACAGACCACGAAGCCGAGAGAAGCACACGGGACAATATTTGTTGTTGTTAAATGTTTAAGTATCATAGTTCATAGTTAATTGTTTCTTTTTTCCTTGAGTATGATGGCTTGTAGTATACTGAAAACTTTGATCTAGTAGTATTTTTTTCCATGTAAAGCCAAGGCATCGTAGACAAATATCTGTGTATGTACCCAATTGCCCACCCTCACGTACTGTACAGTATGGTTCACTGCTAATGGGAACACTCGAATGAACACCTTTAATTTTGTTGGCCCCCTAACGGCTAGTGCATGTGGAAAGATTGTTCGTGCACGTTAATAGTCTGTCACAAGAGTTCAGAACTGTCAACCACCAGTAGTGTTATGCAAATCTAAGCCACAATGATGCTGTAGGAGAGCGAAATCCGGACATACCCGGAACGAAAGTGTTCCCTTTAACAGCGGACCCGTCTGTACGTGCGAAAGCTTCCTAAGTGCACAAAACTTACGAGACCTTTGACGCTATTGCTTTCCCATTTCAAAGCAATCGAGGCTTTCAGCGCGAGTTCGAACAATTTGCGCCAGTCGTACTGAGCTAAAAGGACCGTATTTTTATCTTGTCGCAGCTGTCATGGCCGGATCACCATGCCCACCGGAGGTTATTAAGAGGGTGATGACCGAACTCAACGCTCAGCGATTCTTCGTAGGTAGAAGTTAATTGTTCGTTGGCTTGCCACATATATCAGTAGTCGTCAATTTTGGCGGAGTCACGCCGCATTGTTGCTTGCTTCACTCGTATGGTGGCGTGCAATTTTTCGCGTATACTGCGGACTGCACCAAACTTACACCGATATCTTTACGTGCATTCAAGGCTCAGGGGCACTATGAAATCTCGTTTAATATTTAGTGGCATGAACACCGAGTGGCACTCTTGTTTATATTCCAGGCACTTCCGGTCGAGTATTGACTTCCGGTTTCCAGAACATCCAGGAAAAGTACTCTAAAAATAAAACTGGCACGAAATTGATTGTTCTGGTTCGAGTTAAGAGTTGGGTACATATGAGATCGGTTCATAAGGTTACTTAAGATAAAGCCGATTAACTGTCAGGATAATTAATGAAAAATAATTGAATTAGTTCATTGAAAGAGCACACGGTTTTCTTGTAAACAGCTGGTATCGTTGCGACACCTGGCGGAGCAGATCTCAACTACGCGCTTCTTTCTACGAGGCCTCTGAGATCCGCTTCCTCACAGGAACTCCAACGTGCGAGTGCCACTACTACACTACGAAGTGAAGGATTAGGGCCGTCCCCCAATTTCTTTTTTCATGCTTCAATGCTTTTTTATACACATCGTAATTTAAAATAACTACTGCGATAAGTAGAACCTCCGCAAGCCTTTATCGAATTGCGAAGGTGGCAATTCGTTGTATGTACTGTCGCTCTGCATAGGCATCTCTAAGAGTTACTGTATATCCTACCTTTAGGTAATAGAGTTGTGCGTAGGTCTGGCTAGCAATCACAGATATGCGGCGAAGCCTCTCTCCGCTTTTGCAGGCGACATGCCTACCGTGTCGCCAATCGACATGTGTGGCATGTCGAAAACTGGTTATTAACTTCACTGTCGATGTCTGGTGTCAATCCAGTTCGCTGCAGCGGCGGCGTCGAGAAATAAAAAAAAAGAAAAATGTCCTGAGCGTCAGCTTTTCCGCAATGCATGGTTGCTAGCGGCATTTGGAAGACAGACGCGCAACTCTGCTACCTAGACGGTAGGATACAGTAACTCTAGTACCTCTGTTATTCCTTTTCTTCTTCCTTTTTCGAAGTGGTGAACAGTTCTGATAACTTTCGTATAGCTTAAAATAACTCATATCGTGACCCGTCTTTTCTCTGTTAAAGTACTTGGCAATATTTTTCAAAGTAAACCATATATCACGTGGTACTTTACTCCTAACGGGACTCCATAAAATCTTTTTCCAGTATAAAAGCTTCTGCATTTTCCTTTCCCCTAGTCTTCAAAAATGCTTGATGACTACTCCTGGCGGAAAGCGCATATAATGAATAATGTCCCGAGTGTTTAAATAACTTGGTACCATTCCACTTTATCCTTTTTCCCCCTCAGATTCTGTACGGCACCACTGAGACGAGCCCTGTGATTACGGCAACGACCCCAGATGATCCGCTGGATAAATGGATACATTCCGTTGGCAAGGCTGTGCAACATACTGAGGTGAGCCCGTCTTGTTGGGACCACCAAAATTTCTTTTGAGAGGAAGTGCATCGTCCCGTGAGTTAAAGTAGCGCACGATAACGTAGTCTGTCTTGCGGTTACTCATATGCTACGACGATAAGCACTTAAGCGTCTAGCGCGTGTTAGAAGATATCTAGCAGTGCTATCTTCCTTGTGACAGTACGTCCCCCTCAGGGCTTTATCTTCTTATTTTGTCCGATCCTTACTTGCTTTTCTCAAGGATGTCTTTACGAAACCTTAAGCGGTTCCTGTCGAAGCTGCAACGCGCTTATTTGCCTTTTAGTACACGCCCCTGGCTAGTTGAATTTGCGCGCAGAGTTATTCCAAACGCAAGTAATTTAAACGGAAGCTGAAATGACTGACTTTGCGCGGCAGGTTATGAAGGTAAGAGCAAAGGCCAGCGTTAGGCTTAAAAACTGTGAAACGTCTATCTTGGGGCATTTGTCACGGGTTGTTGCAAATCCCAAGTAACTCAAGCCTGCAGAACATCACCTTTTCGCGTCCGTGTCAGCTATGTCATGCGCATACTGTTTATTGTGCTGGAGGAATTGGCCTTCGTCGTTGATGTCAACATCTCTGTTCTGTTCTGTGCTCCTTTGCTTGCTGTGGAGAGGCTGAAGTTAACAGCTCATTTTCCTCTTTCCTTAACCAAATAATACATATTAAAGTTAGGCCTGCTCAAACCAACAAAAACGAGCGTGCTTATCGCCACACTTGTAGTACGTTACTACGGGAAGAGCTAGCGTAAGAGGTGCACCAGATGTTTGCCCTATTTATATGCGCCGAAGTGAACTGCATTCTTCATAGCACGGTCACGCATTGATGGTCACATAATTACTAAAACATGTACGTAGCAGATTCGTTGGTCTTATGCTGCAGAATAACACATCTCGGGCTAGTGGGTTGTTCATCATCACAAGGCAAATACACCGCAAATTTCATGAAGGCAAACACAAGGAACGCGAGGCGCAGCGCCTGTGCCTCGTGTTCCTTCTGTCAGTCTTCGTGATGTGCGCGCTGTATTTGTCTTGCACTGCAGGATTAGGATGTATATGAGGCGGTGAATCCGCATGGGCAGTCGATGCGAATGACTTGTCTTTTTTGCTTCGTCCTATTCGAAGGTGAAAATTGTCGACAAAGAAAATAAGATCGTGCCTACAGGCCAGAGAGGTGAGCTTTGCGCTCGAGGCTACTTGGTCTTCATGGGTTACTTCGACGACGAAGAAAACACTCGCAAAGCTGTCCGCAACGGCTGGTACCACACTGGGTGAGCAAACATCTATAGCTGAAGCGATGACTGTTGGGCCAGTTGGTAGCATCAATGTGAAATCGTTGAGCCGAAACAAAACACAGTACAGGAATGGGAGCGTCTATCCTGGAGCGTTCTAGGAGCGTACCTGGAGCGTATCCTGGACCGTACATGAGCGTCTATACTATCCACAGCGTTTCTTCCTGTACTGTGCCTTGTTTTGTTCAACGATTTCACAAGCATCAAGCTCTTTGCTTACGGAGTGGGTGCACGTCGCTTGCTCGATGTTCACACTTCAGTACATACAGCCCAATACGTTTGTTTGCGTGAAGAGAAATATTTTCTTCGGACTCAGTTGCAAAGCGCGAAGGAATAAAGGATTTTCTATACTAAATTGTACATAATATGCGATAACCTGCACATTGAGCGTGCCTGTTTCCTAACGCAAAACAGTGATATGGCGTACTGTTGGGCTGCACGTTTCAGTGAAACTCGTAGAAATTTATTTTTAGTACTAACTTTCCGCACTACTTAGTAAAGCTGCAAAATTGTTGTATCCGGTCCGTCAAGTTTCAGCTGGTGACGTTAGTAAGCAGTTGCAAAAAGACAACATACCCGCCGTGGTTCTGGCCGTTGGCTTTGAACTGTTAACCTCGAGGGTACGGGTTAGATTTCCGGCTTCGACGGCCGCACTTGGATGTAAGCGAAATGCAAAAATGCCAGTTTTCTAGATCATACGAGCTAGTTGAAGAATCCCAGGTGGCCAAAATTAATTAGGTGTCTCCACACTACTACGTGGTAGACAATCATACCGCAGTTTTGGCACGTAAAACCCCCAAAATTATTTTAATTTATTTTTCAAAAGGCAACGCAGCGCGTTCAGTAAAGAAAGTGAGTGCGTTCGTGTTCTGCGAAATAACACTCATGACTCGACGCATTGGCCAATTCGCAACATCACGAATGTTATAAGTATTTACTACAACCTGTGTAAACAAAAGTCACTGGTTGATTTGAACTAATGGGTCAGTTCATGGAGCATTTTTTTTTACTTCAAATATTTGTAACCAGATCTCTACACTTTAGCGCTGCAGCATTAGCACAATATTGATAACGCAGACAACAGATCTCATAGAATGATGCGGCGACGCACTTAATCAAAGCATGCTTACGTTAAAGATTAATCAGCAGTTGTGCCCTTTTTATCTGCCTGTGAATACATATCACCTGTGATATAAACATTGTCAAATGTGATCATTCACAGTGTTTATCACTGCGTTCAATGAAATGGACCACGCTAACAGAAACGCACGCCATATTGGCAGATTCAGTAAAGTTTATAGGGTAACACCTATCATTTCCATATGAGAGAGAGAGAGAGAGAAAAACTTTTATTTGTGAAGGCCTCAAGGATTATCCTCGTATGCTCGTTATGTTTTCTTACCAAGCTCAATAACGTTTCTAAGACATCCTAGACAGCGATAAAAGGTTGTTATAGCAACTGCAGATATTGTTTACAAGCATAGCATCACGAGAGCTTGGCTACGGTATAGCGTAGTTATTGCTTACAATCCTGATGTCATGCAAACACGGTCGAAATTTTAACGAACTGCAATTCTATGTTCACCAGGGATGAAGCCGTGATGGCTGAAGATGGTAGAATATCCATAATGGGTCGCATAAAGGATATGATAATCCGCGGAGGCGAGAACCTCTACCCTCAGGAGATTGAAGACTTCCTCTACACGCATCCAGCGATCCAAGAAGTACAAGTAAGCTTCAAGAGCCACTTTTGCGATAACATGTGACCGTCTGACGTGCCTTTGTACTTAAATCAGCTTTTTTGGTTTGTATGCCAAGCAACTTAGCAGAAAGTTGGTTTAGTATTTCATCACTGGGTGGTCTGTCTGTCTCCATCCTAAATCCATGAGCTGTTTGTTTTATTTCATATTATGTAACAAGACTATGCTAATTCCTGTTGTGTTATTTTGTATATCAGAAAGTAGAGTTGTCATATGTAATTATATTGTGATGTTCAGTGGCCGGCATGCCAAACTGTAATTAGGGGCAGATGCCTCTTGTCAGCATGTATAGCATTTAGCCTCTGCTCCCGCTCCGGCCTGTAAGAATTCAGGACAAGTAAACTTCAATTCAATTCAATTCAAATGTATACGTGTGCGCGTCTTGAGCTCTTATGATTAGTGCTAATTAAATGCCTCGTTTCGTCGTAGATGGAACTTCTCAAAGCAGCTATGCAAGCTAATTTTAAATCTGTCGCAATTGAGCTTTTCTTTGGAGAAGTTGAATGCCTATCTTTACGTGTGTGTGTGTGTGTGTGTGTGTGTGTGTGTGTGTGTGTGTGTGTGTGTGTGTGTGTGTGTGTGTGTGTGTGTGTGTGTGTGTGTGTGTGTGTGTGTGTGTGTGTGTGTGTGTGTGTGTGTGTGTTTGTAGTGACAAAAATATTTTCTGTCTTAAGAATGTTTCGCTTCATTAGTCATGTGCTCGAGCTGTTGCAATGCACGCTTGAGCAGGTGTACTTAACGTGTTACTGCTTTTCACATGCAATCTATGTCCCATCTATGAACCGAAGACGAACAAGAAACACGAACTGCATACTTATTTGTTACCCGAGAAATAATAAAAAGAGTACGTATGGCTCATGGTTCTTAAAAGAAGCTATTCTAAGCCGTGAAGGTGTCTTTCTCACTGATTAGCCGTATTTCATGGAGGAATATATTTTTTTTAAATCTCGTGCGAAGCGATAATGCTTCGGGAAACAAAACTCTGTTAAACATTACTCGCAGGTCGTTGGAGTTCCTGACAAAAGAATGGGCGAGGAAGCCTGCGCTTGGATCATATTGAAGCCAGGGTGCAGCGCGACCGAAGAAGACATAAAAAGTTTCTGCAAAGGAAAAGTAAGTTGTGAGCCGGTTTTGTGCAGAGTTTTACTCTTCCTTTCTGTTCGCATGAGACTTGTGCTGTTATTTCACTTCAAATGATTAATGCGCAAGAGTGTATTCGCAGTTCTGTTATCGAGATTTTGCGAGACTTGCGCGAGGCTGGGCTAAAAACCAACGTGACCTTAGGTTAGGTTAGATGAGGTTAGGTTAGGAAGACGGCCGGCGCGTTTCAACCCCGCTTGAGCCGCGATCGTCGGCAGCGCTCGCACGCTTCCACTCGCAGATAGAACGTACAACGCGCGGGGACGATGTTGTCGATTTGAACTTTATACGGAACACCACGGCCACGCCGACGCCGACGGCAAGAAACGCGCCGGAAGTCCCTATATAATTGCTATCACAATGAAATATGCGTACGATGGCAAAGACTCGCGCGTTTGCAAACGCTATCTTGATCTTGGTCACACACAGTTTTTTCCCTCAGCTGGTATGTGTGTCACCCTCCTACAAATCAAAGGCAAAAGATAAGGCAAGTCTCATTTCACTGGTCTTTTCTGTTCTCTTTTCAGTTGAGTCATTTCAAGATTCCAAGGTACATCTTTTTCGTCGACACATTCCCGAAGACGCTGTCCGGAAAAGTGCAAAAGTTCGCCATACGAGAGAAAACCTGCCAGATGCTCAACTTATGATCCACATCGCCTAGGTCTCATAGCATTTTTTTTATATTGTACAGTTTTTTATTAGGATTTCACCCGTGTATTTTTCTACACGACGATTTTTAAAGCGATTTTGGTTTTAATTACGCGTGTCTACAATAAAAATTGCAAAATGTAAATGCTAAGTACTGCCAAATTAGTGTGGTTTTATATTTGTCTGAGTGCAGCGCGTGAGGTGGACGTACTGTCTAGACATATCAAGCTCACTGAAGCACCGCGAAACCCTCTGTGGTGTTTAGCGGCTGTGGTTTTGCGCCTACTAAGCACAAGGGCGCGGGTTCGATTACCGGCCACGGCAACCACATATGGAGGAGAGCGAAATACAAAACTCTCGTGTGTTTAGATCTTTGTACGTGTTAAGGTAGTTGAGATGGTTAATCTAGTAGTTCCCAAGCAGTTCTGATGAAGAAAAAAATTGAAAATAAATGCTCAGCTTGTCTTTTGGCCATTCAGAGTACATTTGTAGAAAGAAAAGTGAAATGCCATTTCACTTTTCTAATAATAATATGCGATATTATTATTATTATTATTCTTGGATTTCGATACAGAAACACACAAGGACATGTCCTTAGAATCTGCTCATGCTTTATACGCCATATGTTGTATATGTGCATAGTGCTTCTGATTATTTTTTATTCTTATTTTATTCGTCCTAATTTTCTTGTCTTTGTGTATTTCTTCAATACTACTATCATGATGATGGGATATCCAGCTCTAACGTAGCCTACCTTCCCACATTTTTTTCATATATAAGTAAAAAAAAGAAAACAAAGGAAATAGGGGAGAGAGAGAGAGAGAAATAGATGAAAAGGAAGAGGCAGGGAGGTTAACCTGGTGCGAGTGACCGGTTTGCTACCCTGCACAGGGGTGGTGAAATAGGGGTAAGAAAGGGGACAGAGAGAGAGTCAGATAAAATTAAAACAAAAAAACAAAAAAATGTGCATATGCACACACATGCAGGACGACCTATCAGAGCCGTTCTGAGAGACCGGTTGAACGCAGAAAGCGCATTAGCGCCTGCACAGCCTTCTTCTGTGACGTTAAGGCCTGTCGGTGGCGCAGGATTCTTTCTTCCGAAAGAGTTTGGCCGACACCGCAGCTTGTGGCCACTGCGGAAGTGATGAAACGATTCAGCATATTCTGTGCGACTGTCCACAGAACTGTTCGCAGAGACAGTCGCTTTGCAACGCGCTTGAAAAACTTAAAATAGGGACGAAGCAGGCTGACAACTGCCACCTAAAGAGGCACATATTGTAGATGCCGGATTTTTAGGCATTAAGAAGGCGCGTTTTAGGCGCCAAAAAAATAGGCAGGCAAAACTTTTTAGGCCTCCAACGTCGTAAATACAGGCATAATAAATTTTTACATAAATGCAAATAACTTCAAAACAGACATGCGCGACCTGTATCTACAACAGGAAAGCAAAAAATGTTGTTTATGATTGCACAAAGATGCCAACAGTTGAACATAGCCGTGCAATTGACCTTATTTCCACACGGTTCGCAATACACGGGCTTTCCTTTCATTCTGTAGCATGGCGAGTCAAGTGTCCACTGTCGAATCAACGCACTCCTGTGTATCTTTCCTTTCGGCATCACTGGGCCGGGCAGAGTAGGAGCAGGAAGCCAGACCGCTAAAAGATCAGAATGGTGGGTTGTCTCGTATTGGCCGGATAGAATCTCGTAGGGACCATTTCTCTCCTGTCGGTGAAAACCTTAAGTAAATTACGAACAAAACAAAGGCCCCGTGCATACCACATTTTTCTTTCTTCATTTGCTCTCTGCGGTTTCGCATTCGCCAAGCGCTCGCGCCCAGGGTGTCGGAACGAAATGTTTTTCGTTTCGGTTTTAGTTTCGTTCCACCGCAAAAAGTTCCGTTCCGTTTCTGTTCCGGAACGAAAAAAAAATGTTCCGTAACGGTTCGTAACGTTTTTTTTATGGAAAAATTTGAAGCTAAAGTAATCATGAAAAAAATTTGATTTGTGATGTAGTTATTTGCCTTCCTCCTAACAAAGCGGGACAAGGGTAAAACACGTTCTTCAGAGGAGCGGAAGTAACTGTACGATGAATTCCTACCAACTAGCACAAACCAGTATACCCTTCAAAGTCATAGTATTTATTTTTTCCAAATGCAATCACGATTTTTAGTGGGCTCAGTGCTTTGTGTCAAGGGAGTGAGCACGATCTCAGAAGCAGCACGTCACTGAGTGCACTCTGTGATGTGCGAGACCGCTGTTTTGGTAAAAAGATTGCCAGGCCTGCGCGGAATGTGCAGCACAGTCACAGCGAAAGTTGGAAGAGCGGACTTTGTAGAGCCCATTGTAGAGTCTCTTGGGGCAGCTGATACAAGTACACATGCAGGGTACCCACTACGCCATAAATCATCGTAATTTTTCTGAAGTACCGAAGTTCCCACTATGTCATTTTTCGTGATTCTTCGGAGAATCGTGGTAGCCGCTACATATCTGTAAGGCATTATGTGCGCTTTGTGACGTGGCTGATGACGATGAATTATGGCTGAGCACTTTGCAGTGGGTGTGAAGCATTTTAAACCACACACTCTTTGCGGAATTAGCATTCTGTGATGGCTGGTTGTCGTTTTACTCTTCTGCCACCCTGTATTACATATGTTAACACGATTCCTTGCCCGACATGACGCCTGTATAGAGTATTTTTGCGAAGGAGTTATAAGCACCAGCGTGGCACTGTGGTGGAAGACTCGACTGCCACGCAGGGGGCGCGGGTTAAAATCCCATCCGATCCTAGAAATTTGTTTCTCATTTTATTTTTTCTTACTTCACGCGATAGTGGTCACGGACACGGGCGGCGGCGGGCAACTATGGTGCCAAAATCAGCTGTTCTGATCTCATAAGAGCCTTCGCTGTAACAAACTTCAGCGCCGACAATGCCCTCTCCACTTTGGCCTGCGTGACAGGCCCGCAAAAGTCCACTTGCGCTAATATCAACATCTCTGGTTGCCTGTGTTTTCGTTTTTCGCACAATTTCAACATATCTTTGCTTTGGAATTGCTGCCTGAGGTACGCGTTAATACTGTACCCTGAGATATGCTCACATTGCATGAGCTCAGTTGTTTCGGACTGCGAAGTTTTCTCGTGAACCGAAAAACGATTGAAAAAATTTCGGTTTCACTCCGGAACGAAATAATAGATAAAGTTTCGGTTACGTTTTCGTTCCGGTCAAAAATATCGTTTTTTTTCGTTTTTCGTTTTCGGTTTTCGTTCCGTTCCGACACCCTGCTCGCGCCACGTCAGCGCGGCGGCGTATGCTGGCCGGCGCGTCCCATTTCACTGCTGCTAGCGGTTGTTTTCCGCAACTTGGCTGAACTAGGTGACTAGGTTGAACCCTATAGAGTTCCGAACAGTCAATGTTGCCCGGTAACGTGAATAACGATCTCAAAGGGCACTCGAAAGCGAAACTTGAGGCTAAATAGTGTTCATATAGGCCCAGTTTTTTAAAATAGGCATTTATAGGAACAATAAAAACACTGTAAAAGCCCATATTAATCTATAATTCATGCTCATATATCTAAGTGGGGCGATAGGAGTTTAAGGAACAAAATAGGAATTTGCCTAAAATCCGGTCTCTAGTAATTAGCATACAAATGTTTCACTTAGTAAATAGTTTGTATCTGTCAAAATGATTTCATTTTGGAGTATCTAAAACGTAACAACGAGCTTTCCATGAAATTTTACGTAGCTTAATCAGGATTTTAAGGCATCGTACGCGGTGTTCAAGTAGAATACACTGGACGTTGTAAGGTTATTATTAGTCCAGGGTTTCCTACTATACTATGTGGCCCATAATCATTTCTTTGTCTTGACACGTATATAACACCAGAAATTTTAAGTTCCACGAGGGCAAATTTAAGTATTCAATGTTTAACTTAAGGGAGAGCCGGCGCCAGAACTTTTGGCAATATTGTGACGTAGCAGTCGACACGCCTTTAATACGCCTTGAAGACGTGGCGAACCGATCATAGCAGAGGCACAGAACAACCTCAAGATGTCCCCGCAAGCGATGATGACGAACAACCCCATGTGATGATGATCATGTACTGATGATGAAGTACCTGATAAATGACAACAATATTTCCGTCTGTGTTCAAATCATCCCCCCACCCCCCAAAAAAAAAGCAGTAGCCGCCTCAGCTATGTATCCGTGTTCAATCATATTCATATTGTAAAGCGCAGATCTGAAATGACAAGGACGGAACAGGGAGTAACACACACACAAGCTCTAACTTTCAACAGTGATTTATTGGAAGCCGGATCAAGCATATATACGTGAAAGCTTGTGATCACTCAGCCACGCGCAAATGTGGAGGCATCAAAGAATGATAATTCTTTTCTGGATAATGACAATAATGGTGCGCTGACGCAATTTTGGCCTTGGCTTGGTGTTCAATCAGTTCCTGGTGGCGGCTATTTCAGGCGATCCTGGCGTGGGCTGAGAGGGTAGAGGAGGCCTACCTCAAGTAAGTCCTCCCCCCCACCCTCTGTCCCATTGCCCCCTTCCCGTTAGCCAGGGAAAAATAAAGTTGTGCATTCATTCATTCATTCATTCATTCATTCATTCATTCATTCATTCATTCATTCATTCATTCATTCATTCATTCATCGTTGTCGGTGTTTCGGTGTGTTTGCGCCGCTGGTAGCAAAATAGTCATTGTACTTAGAAATACTGCTATAAAAGGCTCGTCATGTGTGGCAAATATTTCGAATACGGGGATGGGGGGTGAGGGGTGAGGGGGGCAAGGGGGCGCCAAGTCTGCCCCATACCTTCACTATGTCGGACCATTCCACGTCATTGTTCAATGTGTAGGGTTATGTCCATGCAGGCTTTTGACGATAATGGTAGCAGAGAACCACTGATGTTGTACTCCAAGAACCATTTCCCACATTTACAGCCGGAAATCAGGGGACCAAAGGCAGGCGCCGCTGTGAGAAGCACTTCATTGTTTTGATTTCAGTTTTACATGTATTGCAACGCTTGTTTTCTATCGGACACGACCAACAAGGAGGGAGGGGGGCACTGCGGTGAGACTTCACCCCCACCCCTAATGGGGAACCCTGCCCACGCCTATGATCATTCATACAGCTCCCGTAGACACTGACGCTTCATGCTTTCTACAGTAACTTCTGTAGCAGACTATGACGTCATCGCGGGAGCTTTTTTATATATTTTTTTCGACTGAACTACGCTCGTATCGAAGCTCAGCTACGCGCCAACTAATGAAGCACCTCACCGGCATGCTCGAAATCGTCAAAGAGAAACAGAGAGAGGAAAAAGGCAGGTATAGATTTATCAGTGACGTGTCATATGCGGCAAAAGAACAGAATAAAGAACGAACATCGCATCAGCAACGGGGACAGCTGTTTCCCTCGTCGCACACTTGGCTCGACATGGCCTTCACAGCGGTACTGCCCTCGCGTGAACCTGCGCGTGTTCTCACTTTTCAGGCACCGTTCCCTCCGTCGCACTCGCACGTTAGCGTTATTGCCGCCGCCTGTGACATCCAATTCGGACGCGGCCGGCCTCCACCTATACATCGCGATGCTTCGACGGTGCTGCCGGCGTGCTGCGGGATCCATATCGCTCGCCGTATCGCAACGCAGTCCGCGGTGTCATTTAAGGATTCGTCATGTTCCGCGGTGAGATTTACTTTATTTCCGTACGCCTTCCGAAAAATAGATGGTCCGGGTAGTGTTGCTCCCGAAATGCAAAGTCATGTTTCAACGGCAACGTTGATATAGCATCGGTGTCGCGGGCAGAAGTCGGAGGGTGATTATGAGGAGCATTTGATATAATAAGGCGTCATATTTCGGCAACGCTTTTACGTCATGGCGCGCGGTGGGTGCAGCGCTGCCCGCGATTACTCACAGCAGTGTCGAGTGGAGTTAAGATCGCACCGTATGCGACATGCAAAGTTGAGGCGAGAAAATCGTTTTCAAGACAACGCGTTTTACGCCTAATGAGTGTATGCAGGGTGCCTGTAACTGGCTGGTTCATTATTACCAGAGGTTGTTATTGCACGAATGAAAAGAAAGAAGAACACGCGCAACCAAACGTGCGGAACAAGCGTCGTCTTTCGTAGTGTTCGTTTCTTACATTGGCGCCTTGCAACATTATGGCCTCCGCAATTAGCACCGGCAGCGCTCTATGAAATGGGCGCTGCGGGAGCTAATCGCGGAGGCCACGGTTCAACAAGGTAGCGCTGACGGCTGAATGTCGTGAGTATAACTTGAATCAGTGTGAAGAAGACGAGGGCAAGAAACAGCAACAAAAAAGACAGCGCTTATTGTAGCGTCGTTAAGTAGTGTTGTGAACACAGACGCTTAGTGGGCACTTCGCTACATCGCAACGTAATGATGAATTATGGCCTATTCGGTACCCCCCAAATGTACTTTCACTAGGCGACCTAAGAGCTTACAAGGGGCGCTAAGGCCGCTCCTCCAGCTTGCGTTTTGAATGTGCTGCGTGTTCCGCGCAGGCCTGGCGTTTCTTGGTTCCATCGTCTTGTTCGCATTGCTTCAAGGCTCAAGAATAACGAACTCGCCCAAATCAAATTGTTTAGAGTGTCATTTTCTGCTACCATTAGCACGTTTCTTTCTAAAGGCTCATTCCCATCTGCGAATAGCACCGGTCGCGCAATCATTTGTGACTGGAGACCAAAATTGGCTCAAGGCGATCGATGTTCACACCTGCGTGCGACTTAACCTGTCGCCACACAAAATTCACGTCTGCTCGCATTGACATTGCCCCGTAAAACAAGCAGGTGTCCTGTTTCTGCCCATCTGATTTGTCCAGATGTTTGCGACTGCGGCCTCGCGACTGAAAAATCTAGCAGCGAGCTACTGAGCCAAAGCAATCGCTTTGCGACTAAAGCGGCCATTCGCGACCACTTGCGACTAACTTGGTCGCACGACCGGTGTTAGTCGCAGGTGTGAACGAGCATTAAAGACACCCGCAAGAACTCCGATGATACAGAAATTTCCGCATCCTCCCGCCTTGCTGCACAGCGCCCGATAGTCACTGCGGACCTCAGCGGTAATCTTTGCTTAGATACACCAAGAGGTTAAGATCTGCGGCGTTCTTGTTCTTTAGTATTGGGAATTTTGCCGCGTTAAGGCTAAATCACACCGTCCACCATCAGGCGTGAGGCATCTCGACTCAGCTACTACCACCGGGCGAGCGAAGTTCCATTGATGCCGCTGACCGTGGGCCAGGTGATTGACAGGGCGGCCGACACCAAGGGAGACACCATGGCCGTGGTGTCCTGTCACCAAGGGATCTCCAAAACATACACGCAGTTCAAGCGTGACGTGAGTGAGCATGCCTACCTAAGCTTTCAGTTGCGTTGATTTATTTATGTATTTATTAAATCGAAAGCCTTAGATGGCTCATCAAACGCGAAATTTGACTGTCGGCGTCGGCGTCGGAGACGAATGATGCAAAAAATCATCACGTGATGACGTCACAGATCGCCAAAGTTTGTGACGTCATTTGTAGTCACGTGGCTTGACGTCACATGACGACGTAGGGACTTGGCATCGTAGCTTGGTCAAATGTGGTCCGATCACGGAAGCAATTTAAAACCAGGTGAGTTGCCTCGAATCTTGGAGGCAATGCGAAACCACGTTAGGTGCAGAAAGCTTTCGAAGGATGTCGGGGCAGCATGAAAATATCGACTGAGAAGAAAAAGAAGATAATAATAATATCTGGAATTTAACGTCCCATAACCACGATATGATTATGAAGGACGCCGTAGTGGAGGGCTCCGGAAATTTCGACCACCTGGGGTTCTTTAACGTGCACCTAAATCTAACTACACGGGCCTCAAACATTTTCGCCTCGATCGAAAGTGCAGCCGCCGTGGCCGGGATTCGATCCCACGACCGGTCAGCAGCCGAACGCCATAACCAATAGACCACCGTGGCGGGGCGAAGAAAGGAGAAGATGGCCTTCGCCTTCAAGACATCTTAAGTGAATGCATGAGGGATCCTGTGAGTTTTTAACTTTACCTCAAAAATATCGCATGAGAACAGAATTGAGTTTGAAGGAACAATCACTCGAGGATAGCTTTCAAATCGTAGTTGTGCATGCATGATGCTCAAAGGGCGTACTGTTCGACTCCATAGCCAATGTCACAGAATGAAGGAAAGCGGAATGGCGTCGAATGGCGGTTGTCCGTGGCCTCGGAGAGTGTGATCATCTTGCGTTACTCTGCTGACTCGCAGGTCGCGGGTTCGATCCCGGCCGCGGCGGTCGCATTTCGATGGAGGCGAAATGCTAAAGGCCCGTGTACTGTGCGATGTCGGTGCACGTTAAAGAACGCCAAATAGTCGAAATTAATCATATCATAATTATATCATATCGTGGTTTTGGCACGTAAAACCCCATATTATTATTTTTTGCGTTATATCTGAGATTGCGAATTGACCTATGACGTAATTCGTGAATTAGACGCAGCCTTACAGATATGGCGTCGGTATTAATGGTAAGTAAGGGCGGCACATAATTTTGAAAATAGAAACGCTCTTGTAGGAAGTTTCAGAGTTTATAAACTGAACCACACAATTTCAGATTGATTCAATTGTGCCTAAACATCGTAATCGTGCTTAGCTTGTAGGGGTGTGTTTCTGCAGCCAGTCATTTGTCGGTTCATCTGTCATCGATTCCATGTTGCCGTTCGAAAGCCAATATAAAACCTTACGCAGCATACTTAACAAGAAAACATTTGTTTTACTTGCGCACAGATTAGTGCAAATATCGGCATCTCTCACGCCTTCATTTCAATTGTATGACTTGCAGAAACTCCAGTTTTCTTGCATGCCAGTTGAAAACTAAGTGAACGAATATTCAGTGCAGTTACTGCTACATCATATTATTATAATGCACTTTATTTTATACAATACACTTCTCAACCATGTCTCGACAGGCAGTTATTCTCTGTCGAGAGATAGGATGGGCATCATAAGCATTAAAATTACCGATTGGTGGAAAATGGAATTCTTCAAGTTCACTTTTGCCTATTGAGATCAGTCATCCAGCTTTGCACGTTAAAGAACCCCAGATCGCCGAATTTTACCTGAAATTCTGAGCTCTTGCACGTAAATCTCAAAATCTCATTAAGTTAACCCAGTCTACATTGTGGCGTAGAAATACATGCCTGGAATTCTGTAGATCTTCAGATAATGTTTAGTGCCTTAGCTGTTGCGCATCTCTGAGATTAGATAAAAATCCTAGGTAAGCCTTTGCTGTAGAATGCCTACGTGATTTTGCGTCAAATAAATGCTTTTGTTGTACCCAACGGAAAAATTCATTAAGCCTCATCAAATGCCAACCGCAGCTTGGCAGAAAGTCATATAGCAAAACATGCGGTCGCCGTCAACCCTTCTGCGAGCTAGAAAAAAAGACAGCAAACGTGACAAAGCAAGCACAATCAAGAGCGGTGTCAGTAATATTAATATTAACATCACCGAAGTGATACGCGATGAGTGAGATCGATATTGCAATATACAAATACACCGGTATGACATATTTAAGTATTTCTGAAGAAAGTAACCAACGTTTTTGTAGTCTTCAAAGCGAATAACTTTTGACGTCGGCTTCGCTGATCCAAACAGGAACTTTAACGTAAATATCAGGATGTACCGTATACTCTCGCCTGGTATGCACAGAGAGAGAGAGAGATAATAAAACGAGAGAAAGGCAGGGAGGTTAACCAGAATTGTAGCATCCGGTTTGCTACCCTACACTAAGGGGAAGGGGAAAGGGAAAGAAAAATGGAAAGGACAGCGGAGAGAACAGCAAGCGCGCCATAAAAAAAAACTGGTATGCACATCTCAACATTGAGCAGCGTACCTCTACGAAATATTTTTTACCTAATGATATCCTTACATGCGTAGTTATCTATATATAAACATTCTATACCCTAAATATCATCTGAATAAGCTGCGCCCCTATGTTATCTCATTGAGAAAGGAAGAAACTTATTCGTGAAACGGCTCATCCTAGCCAAACTTCGTTGCGTTGATCACTTCATTACTAACCTTGTTAGCCAATACGGCATTTTAACAACGTGAAGACAAGCAATTTTTCACTAGAGAAAGATTCTTGCATAAAAAGAAACGATGGAGTTGCAATCCGTATTATAGCCACAGCATGCACGAGCTTTAGCTCTAAATGGGGGAGGTAAGACAAAAAAGTTGCGGCTAAAAAGGGAGCCTTTACTGTAATTAAGACTGACAAAAGTAACCCGCAGTTGTTTGCTCCATTTCCCGTCTATTCAGGAATGTTCGAGTACAAGGCAACTCAACCTGCCTTCATTCTTTGTTTTTTGTCTTTTTACCTACATCACGCGCCTAGCGTGACAAATACGACTTTCCGCTACATTTGCCCTTATTTCGCGACTGTCATGTGTGCACAAAACCGTGCGTTCTTAAACGAGAACACACATTTGGCACACTACGTCAATCGCGCGCGCACGTACTCTAGAGAGTGAGAGACAGAGAGGGAGAGAGAAATAGCTTTTGTGGTTTGAGGTACCTGTAAGCTTTTCAACATAAATCGTCAGAAAGGGAAAGCTTTGTCCAGTACCATGGGCAGGCTTTCGGATGGAACCCTATCGTGACATTGTCCAAAGCGTGCTTGAAATTGAGTTTGTTCGAGCTTGTTTTATGGCGCGAGCTCCGAGCGACACTGCTCCGAGGCTACGTCGCTCGAGCAGCAAGTGCGAACTTCGATCAAACTTTGAGCCCTTGGCTCGCGCTCTATCTCGACAGACATCAGTAGACGGCTTGTATACCCTTCTACGTGCTGTGTTCTCACTGCTTACTTCGCATTGAGACGACAGACAGTAAGAAAACCACTTCGTTCCTTGGAGTGGGCCGTACTCTCCTACACCAGCGTTTTGTAGAGTTACGCGAGATCGGATTTAAGCGAGTTAGCCGCTAGCCTTACTTCGTATAACATTCCAATTTGTGGCTATGAAATTCATCGCATCGCCTTTGCGGCGAAACTGGGAATATTTTTTTTAACTTTTTTGTAAGCGTGCAAGGGAAGTCCTTTTTTTCTTTTATACATTCGTGTTGCATCTACCCTTCGCAATTGATTGCTCCATTGAGAAGTTGCGATCACTTCCTTGCCGCTAATTGACTAGAGCTGTCCTTACATGCTGTTATCATAATTACGATCATCGTCGTTGTCACCTTTACCATTACCGCCTCTACTACCACACGAAACATCAACGTCCCATCTTTTCACGGCAGGTTAGAATACGAAAGAGAGAGAGAGTAATTTTTATTGTAAAGTGGCCCGGCAGTTTTCCTTCGGGCTGAGACGGAGGGAAGGGGGTATTGATCCCTGTGAAGGAATTTTGTTTATGAAATAGAATTTTTTTCTACTGATTATTAAACACCACGAGCGTTCAATTTTAACGACTTTCTTGGCACATCCACACCACCTATAACTGAGGAATTGCGACGTTTCGTACGAGTATCCCACCCCGTACGTCCATCGTAACACAAATGATTAGGCCGGTACGAACGAAGCGTTCATTTACGACACAGTATGCTGTCGCGTATTGTGCGCCTTTGTCGGATAAGCGCCTGTGAAACTCATCCGATGCGAAAGTCAACTGTAAAACGAATATCCGGTCTAATTAACCCCCTGCTGCAGCTGCAAACCGTTGTGCGTTTATGCGGTCCTACTTCAACTGAACCCAGGCGACTGAATGGCGCAGCTGCGACAGTGCGAGGGCTTGACCTCTGAAAACACCCCGAGTTGTCTGTTGTTCGTTACAGCGACTGACGTGTCGCGTGTACGTTCGAGAATACCGTACGCACAATAATACATCTCAGCTTTTGTTATTCCGCCGGAGTGGGTGCCGCTGGTATGAACAATCTCACGTCGGCTAGTGCGCAGCACGTCCATACACGTAGAGTTAATTCAAGGTTTGATTGCTTCATTTACAAAGTTCTTTCAGCCACGAAATGCACTTCCCTGGAGGCGACGGCACATTCAAGAACGCGGGTACACCGCAGCAATGAAGATGACAGAACTTCCAGCAGTCACATAGGCGTGCGCAGGGTTCCCCTTCAGGGGAAGGGGGGGGGCGAAGGTTCATCGCCCCCCCCCAATCCCTATTAAGTCAATGTATGGGGCAGACTTTGCGCCCCACTCTTCTTAGGTGACCAGGGAGGACGGCCGCCCCCCCACCCCCCGCCCCCCTCTACGCACGCCTATGAGCAGTCATGTCATGTATCTATGTCAGTGCTGCGCGCTGTCGAACTGTAACACAGGGGACCGGCCTTAGTCAAGTTGCAGTAATGCACCTTTTTCCCGCCACCCACATTCCCTTTGCGGAGATTAAATAAAGTTTTTTTAATTTTATTTTATTTTATTTTATTTTATTTATTTTATTTTATTTTATACAGTTTTGCTTTCCTTACCAAGTACACCAAGGCAAAGTACTGTGGGCGTAGTGCATATACCAAAGCTTCATTTATATTGACGTTCAAGAAATTTGTTTTCCTTCTCGTCAGGTCCTCATGACCCGGTAAAGTTCCCATGGCCAAGTAACACGTGATATATACAGGGAAAGATACCACCATCATCGACATGATCATAAATACGATGATGATATCATAACCCTAATCATCATCGTGATATGTGTGTTGTAGACGTCATGTGTGATTCGGTCACAAGAACTTGACCGGGTACCCATTCGCCCGTCCAGAAAAAACGGTTATTGTGGGGACACATGACACGTATCCGCAATTGCAAAAACGTCGGAGCAACCCTTTTCGTGTCCCTAAATGCACTGGATCGATTCACGCATCTGGCAAAAACGGCGCAGCGGACGTCATGTATTAGCAGCACGCTACTTGCTGATCCTCAAAAGATTACCGAAAACAGTAATTTATTCATTTCAGTATCGTTCACATAAACGCACGGAAACGTTATTTAAAGGTGTATCTTCCTTGGAATTAAAGAAGCTCTTGTGCTGTTCGTTTCGGTTGCTATGCCGCACGCAGGATGGGGGCGAGTGATTTAAGAAGGGGCCTATTATTATAGTAACTAAGGAAGGTGAAAAAGTAGGACACCACTTTGACGAAGCATGCAGTTTTTTATTGTTTTTGGGTTGCTGTTGTTGTTGTCTTTTTTTAGGGGGGGGGGGGATAAGGCGGGGGGTCAGCATCAAAACAGTCATCATACCTGAAAGTAGGGGGGGGGGAGATCTAGCGATGTCAAATGGGAGCGAACAGTCTATCTCGCGGGCAACTTTTCTTGGCAGTGAAGCGAAGGCTACAGAGCCACAATGCACGTATCCTACCGCTAATGAATGTAATAACACAACTGCGTCCGTATTTTCTGCGTGAGATATATAAAATACTCCTTCATTTTCTACATGTAGCTTTTTGTGACGGAACGCAGCGCTCACAAGCGAGATATATGTATTTATTTTACTTTAGGCACTTTTACTTCAAGAAAGGGTGTTTAGGCACCCTTTCCTGAAAGGGTGCCTAAACAGCCTCTGAACATACAAATAACGAGCGCTTTATTATCTCCTGTTTCTTTCCCGCATTTTCTCCGCAGTTCATGATGTCATCAGGGTGACTCGCATGATGTCATTAGTGTACAAGCACTCGATTAGTCCATGTACGAGGAATATTAGTAATTAATTGTCTCTCACCACGCTTTTCAATGCATCCTAACGCCCGTTCGGCCTTCTGTCGCTTGACTATCGTGCGCGATGAAGTGGTCTCACTTCGTTTAGTGCGTCTTCGACTGCGCAAGCCGTGATAACAGCGTGTAGCCGAAAAGCGCGAAATCCAATAGGTTCAACGCTTGGCGCTTGCATCTTCTACGTGTATTGTGAAGAAATAAGTTACAAGCAGCAGATAGCGCCTTTACGAAGTGCCGTGAAGGCAGAAAGAAACCGTTCTCTCGTCTTTGAATTCGGGGTGGTTTAGGGGCACTTTAAGAAAGGAGTTCATCACAAGCTTTTTTTTTTCCAGGTCGATCACCTAGCAGCCGCACTGGTCTCCCTCGGGCTACCTCCGGGAGCCATGATTGGCATCGTGGCGTCTAACATGTACGAGTGGCCAGTCGTGCAGTTCGCAGCGGCCAAGGCTGGCCTCGTCCTCGTGAGTCCTGCAATGGCCCGTCACTGCGAACAAATGTTTACGTTTTCATGGAGGGGACCGTGTTTCGCGATTATTCTTTGCACTCGATCCTATTCGTTTGTTATGTCCTCGCGCGCTGTGTTACTGATCTCGAGATCAGGCTTCGTGAGTGAATTTCAGTGTCGTGAACCGTTGACCCTCAGCTTGTATCTCGCATCGGGTGAGGGTTGAGTCAATCTTGTTAGTTAGTTAGTTAGTTAGTTAGTTAGTTAGTTAGTTAGTTAGTTAGTTAGTTAGTTAGTTAGTTAGTTAGTTAGTTAGTTAGTTAGTTAGTTAGTTAGTTAGTTAGTTAGTTAGTTAGTTAGTTTTTGGAGACCCCGTGAGGAGCAATGGAATGCCACAGCGACCCTGCAGCAACATCGCGTTTGTGATATCAAGTGACGCTACAACACCGTTGCGGCTGTCTTTTTGCCTATCAGTGGGTGATATGAGTAAATATGCAACAAAAATTAAAACAGGGAAGGCCGGACTTGAAACCCTATTTCAGCAGGAAACATTCATGAGGAGCGCGGTCTAATAGACTGACGCAGTTGTATCAATACAGTTCATTTATTTATAGGTAATAATAAGTATTCGCCGTGATCGCGCTTTGTCTTACCATGTCCTTCGTGCAGGTAAACGTCAACACCTTGTATCAGGTCCAGGAATTGGAGTACTGCCTAAAGCTTGTGAGTTTCTTGTGCGTTTTCTTTTATTGCGATAGCAATTATATGGACAGTCTCGGCTGGATTTTGCCGTCGCCATGCACCGTATATGTATAAGTATGTATGTATGTATATATATATATATATATATATATATATATATATATATATATATATATAAAAGCCCCAAAGAAAAATAATTCACAAAAATGCTTCCGAAGCGCGGAATCGAACCAGGGACCTCTCGCTCCGCAGCGAGTGGCGCTAACCACTACGCCACGAAACGCAGATCCTCCACGTAGCTAACGGCGAGCGTTATATACACACCCTTTACCGCTGGACGGACTCACAGATGGCAGGCGATAATAAGCGTTTCTTCATTACCAGCGAGATGGCGCTAGGAGCCCGACGGGCGTAACGCGCAACAAAACGCGCATCAAGGCACCCTAGACGGGCGCATTTAAAAGTCGTCGGCGAGCTCGCTCGCTTCTTCATATATTTGCGCATGGAGAACCTTGCCCTTCCGCTGTCTGCTCGCGCGGTTTTCTCGTGGTGAGGGGAAGAGGAATGTTTCAAGCGTTCACCGTGATGTCCGCGCTCATGTTACGGAACGTACGAAAGTCACTCGAGCTCAAGGGACGCCGCTAAACGAACAAACAGAAGATGAGCGCGAACTATCAAGTGTCGCAGCTCGACACTTGAAGCACGCTAGTTTCCTTCGCTGCTTCGGCCGCCTTTGCAACAGGAGCGCTGTTCAACTGAGAGTACCATTGGCGAGTCTCACTTCGTATAGCATTAATTTCTTGCTATCGCATTCATTGCTTCGCCCTTGCGGCGAAACTGTGACTTTTTTTATTATACCCCTCTTAAATTTGCGTCCTTGTTTGCTGCACGCGTACACTTTACGTGTAAGTACCATATAACGCGTATCGGGAATTTCAGTTTAGCTGTGAAACTGCGCATATTACACGTGAAATACATTGTCATTAAAAAGAAACACTGAAAAAGTAAGTGAACATTTCCACGCTTTGATTCTAGAACATAAGTCCCTCTTCATATGGAAACGCAATAAGAAATGAGACGGACGATGACACCATTTGCTAAGTATAGGTATAGGCAGACGAGGCTGATAATATAAAAAATTTCGGTAAAGAAACCTCATCGAGGTTCACCTGAAATTATGCAACAAGCTGAAATAAAACATAGGATGGTGAGCAAGTCCCAACTGCTTCAACTACCCGTTTTCAATCCCCTCTTCAAGTTTATGTTTCCTCGATTAATTGAAAGTGGTTAAATAGGTTGATTGATTGATTGATTGATTGATTGATTGATTGATTGATTGATTGATTGATTGATTGATTGATTGATTGATTGATTGATTGATTGATTGATTCGATAACTCTTCAACTCGGAAGTTTTCTGCGGGCGCCTATAACTAGGCACGCAGGTACGCGTATATTCAGCTAACTCTATAATGACGGTACAGGTGGAATGCGAAGCGCTGATCATCTCGGAGAAGTTCGCCCGCCAGGAGTATTACGACATGATGCTGCAGATTACACCTGAGCTCGAGCGATGCAAGCCAGGTGAACTCAAGTGTGCGAGGTAAGCTCTAATGCGGGAGGCTCCAACTATTTATCTAAATTTATAGTTCCTTCTAAAGACTCCATTTTTTTTTAAAACCTCACAACCGTGTTGAGAGCAACCGTACACATTGACAACACCAGTTATCAAGTGCCGGTGCAGTGCGGGTTTGAAATGCGGATATGATGACGTAATAGCTGATAGCGAGCTAACTCTGTCTGCTAGCATGCGATATGAAAAGGCCAGAGGATATTCCTATACACCTAACAAATGTGGATTTCTAAAGTTTTGCAGGCCAAAACAACGATATGACAATCAGGCACGCTGCAAGGGGCTACTCTGGATTCATTCCGACCCCCTTCGGCTCTTTAAAGTACAGCTAGTGCACGGTAAATGCGCATTTTCGCATTTTGTCCCTTTTGAAATTGCACACGTGAGAGATGAACCCGGGACCTCACACTTAACAGTGAAGTTCCATTATAGTCACGCACTAAGCCACTGCCCTGGGTTTCCAAATGTCCAAAGTACGAGTTAGACAAGTGCTTGTCTAAACAAGTCCCCTCTTGGAAACATTAACTCCAACGATAATTCTTGTGCGAAGACATTTTCTGACTTCAAGTCTTCATTTTTCTGTGAACTTCTGTCTCGTTTGGATTTCTCGCTAGATATAATTTTATTAACGTAAGGTTGTTTCTTTATGTATGTTACAGGCTTCCACGCTTGAAGCACGTTATACTGCTCGGAGACGAAGCAAAGCCGTAAGCAGAATGTACTAATCATCACCTTTAATTTCATGTCGATAAATTATAAGTGTTTATTTAAGCCAACGTTGAAGAACTCAGCGTCTCGGAGCCACCTCAAATTGTTTTTTGTTTAAATGTTCCTTGCATTAAATTCACCGTGCGATGTAGCCGTGACCTTCGTGGTACATAATATGCAAAGGCCACGCAGACTCATTGTCACAGTAATAGCATGCATATGTACAGTTTATGTGTACAGAAATGTTATTTGGTGTTAGTTGTGCGCTCGTCCATCATAATTAAATATCAGGAAATCCTACGCTCGTTCAAGAACGGGAACTAACCGTATGAACTGTATTACCGTTGTAGCGTCAGCTCAACCGGGATGGGGTTTACACTATTATTGTTGGGCTGAGATAGCAACCAAGATGCTTCGTAAGATATAACGCATCTTCTTCTATGCAGGGGTACGCTGAGATACGACGACCTTCTGGCGCAAACAACCAGAAAAGATTATGCTGCCGCTGAAAAGATAGCATCCCAGATTGGTTTCGACGCACCTGTTAACGTGCAATTTACTTCCGTGAGTGAAAGCATTTTTAATTTTGCAATATATGTACGATTTTGTAGCAGACATAAGAACGATATTCTGAACGTATTGTTTAATTTATCTATATGTTTACAGCGAATCCCTACGGCTTTACTGCTCCCTTCTACACCGCCTATTATCACTAACGTTGCAAATGCGCTTTTCCTCCTTTCCACGATCATTAACTTTCATCCTGCACTATATTTTTTATCGTAAACACAAGATCTTGCTTTAGTAAAGCAATACGAAACGTCTTCTCACTCCGAGTTTTTTTTTTTTTTCACAACATTTCACAGGGTACCACAGGGAAACCTAAAGGTGCACTGCTTTCTCACTTCAATGTAGTCAACAATGCCAACTCGATGGGACGTGGTTTGGGATTCCACGAACAGGTAAGTGCTAAAGAAAACACATAGCAGTAACAGTCCGCAGTATGTAATGGAAGAAAATTGAATTCCGGGATTTGGCTTGTTGAGACAACGGGATTATTATGAGGGCATGCCATAGTGTGTGACTTCGGATTAACGTGGACTGCCTAGGGTCCCAAAGTCAATGTATGTGGGTGTTTTGCATTCACCTCCATCGATACTCAGCCATCATGGCCGGGAAGCGAACGTGCGTACGCGAGCTTACCCTAACACCGTAGCCGTTAAGCTACCTCTGCTAGGTGCATGATGTAAACCCAAGCGTTTATCTCTTTGTCTATTCAAAGTATCATATAGTCTTACGTTTCTTCGCCCATCGAAACATGTTATCAGTAACACAATTTTTTAGCAGTTTTCTTACTCCCTGCAACGTTACTATCTTGATTTGTCACATTTTTTTTTTGTCAAGCACGAGATCATCTGCCTGAACGTTCCCATGATCCACTGCTTCGGTTGCGTCATCGGCACCATGGCGGCAGTTGTGTTCGGCTCCACCGTCGTGATGCCATCTCCCGTGTTCAACGCCTTTGCCGGCCTACAAGCCGTCACGGATCACAGGTTCCCTTCTTGACATTCTCGACCCTTCCCGTAATTACTGGGAAGCGAAGTCGACAAAATAAAAGAGACAAAACCACTGTATCTTTAACTGCAGCTAACTAAAAATACGTCCAATTTTCGTTGTGTCCCTGCTGTAAACATCTCTACAGAGGAAGACGGGCCCTTGTAAAGAAAATCCGTGCACTCAGCAGAACACTAGTTCAACCTAGTTCGGAGTCGTACTAACTTGTAATTTATACAGGGGACAGCGTAAACCAAGAGACATACAGTATTACCGTGCATTGAGACCATATGGATCAAGCCATCACGCTGCTGTCCATCGGATTAAAACGAAACCTTTCTTTTCTTTTTAAGTAATGTCCGGCCAGGTGTTGGTCTGCCTGGTCTTCATACACGTACACATTCTGTAAATGGGTATGACGTTATTCGACATATATTTCTGATCTAATTTAGCTGGAACGTGATAAGCAAGAGGCGCTGCATCTAATTCTATTAATGAGTAAAGCAATTGAGACCGGATGTGAAAGGACGAAGTGAAGATGGGACGGGTTGTGTATGCCCGGAAGATGCGTGATGGAATGGGGAAAGGACGCCAACTGTGAGAGATGTGTGGCGTCATTGCAATGGTGTCCTCATTAGGTCTCAAACAAGTGACTGAGTTGTCGACCATGTCTTTTCTTCTGTTCTCTTGCTGCAGGTGCACGGTGCTATACGGAACGCCGACTATGTACATCGAAATAATGAAGCATCTAAGTTCAGATTACGACGTTTCGTCCCTTCGCAAAGGTAAAAAAGTTACACAAGTGCGTAAAAATAACACGACAAGTGCAAAATAAAGTGCTGGGGTTTTTGTTTGGTGCAAAAGCGAGAAAAACTATGATGCGCAGTAAAATAAAAGAAAAAAATCAATTGAATCGTGAGCACCATCCAATTCTCGCATTTAAGAGCGGTTTATTTAGAACAACCCAGTCTCTGTGAGGCTGTACCCGCTATGATTGCTTAGTAGCCACGGTGTTTCACTGCCGAGCTTCAGGTTATGGGTTCGATTCCCGGCCGCGACATCCGCACCTCGATAGAGGCGAAACAGAAAAGGACATTAGTGTTCTACGTGATTTTAATAAGCATCGAAGAACCATGGGTGTTCAAAGTTAACCTTGGATCTTCACTACTTGACCCCATAGCAGAGTGTGCAACGTTTTGTACGTTAGACTTCACAACGAAAAAGTAAAAATTATTTGCAGGTGCCATGGGTGGCTCCCCATGCCCTCCAGAAGTGATCAAGAATTCCATTGAGCGACTGAACACCAAGACAGTTCACGTACGTGCTGTTTGATGGCGGTATGCATGGTTAAGGCATCATGATGTGAACTTTCACTGCTGTGAATTTTACATCCTCTAGGTCATAATTTCGGTTTTAAATAATAAGTAACAGTGTTTTTTTGCATTTTCTTTCTCTAGTGATGTGTGCCGGACACGTCCAGGCGAGGAATGCAATACGCATTCAGTGTCTTTCTGGCAGAACACCGGTAGTGTGTGTGTGTGTGTGTGTGTGTGTGTGTGTGTGTGTGTGTGTGTGTGTGTGTGTGTGTGTGTGTGTGTGTGTGTGTGTGTGTGTGTGTGTGTGTGTGTGTGTGTGTGTGTGTGTGCGTGCGTGCGTGCGTGCGTGCGTGCGTGCGTGCGTGCGTGCGTGCGTGCGTGCGTGCGTGCGCGTTCGTTCGTTCGTTCGTTCGTTCGATTAAAAATGTCTTTGTTCCAGAATAAAAATTATGAGCATGGTCGATCGAGATTCCTGTTAATATTTAGCTTATCATTGCAGATAGCTTACGGCGCGACAGAATGCAGTCCTGTCATTACGACCGCTACTTTCGACGCGTCATATGACAAATGGGTTAACTCTGTCGGAAAGGCGCTAGACCACGTTGAGGTAAGTTTCAAAGCTGACGTGAAATTAGATTCCTTGATTCGTTTGTTGCTTTCAAGTGGAATGTTGCAAAACCGACCATGGCAATCGATGGTATAGTACACGGCGAAACCGAAAATGTTCTTTTTTCAATTGCTGCAGAAACAAATATTACCTTCGAGAGAAACCGAGACGTCTAGGCACTACAAGCAGAAAGAAGAAGCAAAAGAAAAGCACACTCTTTTTTTTTTTGCTGCTTCTTTCTGCTATAGTGGTGCTTAGGCGTCTAGGTTTTTCTGGCCGTGATGTACCAACTGGCCTAGCAACAAGTTATTCGAAATATCTTCTTCTTCTTCTTCTTCTTCTTCTTCTTCTTCTTCTTCTTTTAGCAACGCCTTATTGCACTGTGATATCGTATAGGTTATAGGGCGCGTCCCGCAGGACCTCAATAAAGTTGTTTCAATCGATAAATCTACGTTGTTGGTGGGTTCACGCCCTTTTGACTAGATCTATTTATTGGTCCCTAAACTGCTCCGCCGGCTTGTTTGTGTTTCAAAACTTCAACCACTACAGTTAAGGTAACCAATTATTTTAGCCGCGATTGGCAGTGCGGCGGATCGTCCGTAAACTAGAACTTTTGGTTCTTGAAACAACATCGAACTACAGGATTAACCAATAGTGAAAGAAAGAGTAAGTTATACTCCTTCTTTAATATTGTAAAGAAAGAGTACGAAATAACGCAGTGGTTTAAATTTGATTAAGTATGTAGCCGTCATATCCACGAAGCCTTATCGACGTGAGCTTACACTTTGGATGTAGGTAAAAAGAGCCGCAAGCGATTAGAAAGGCCTCTGTGACTCATAAAACTGAACAATCTAACTAGGGTACGCTTATACGTATGTGAAAGTGAAACGTTCCGCCTTATTGCAGACGTGCATCGTCACAGTGTTTGTTGTGGTTGTTGTTGTTGTTGTTGTTGTTGTTGTTGTTGTTGTTTTCTGTATACAGGTGAAAGTTGTGGACAGCGAGAACAACATCGTCCCAGTTGGTACACCGGGAGAGCTGTGTGCTCGCGGTTACCTCGTCTTCCTCGGGTACCAAAACGATCCCGTTATGACCGAGGAGGTCGTGCGCGACAAGTGGTATCACACTGGGTGGGTGTCAATGCTTAACTCTCAAATACAGCGTTATTTGAAGCGTTCAGTCGTGCAGTGCGCAGCAACAATTAATGCAACTGCAGAACGTTTAACAGCGTGAAGGGACTAAGAAGAGAAATGAGTAGGCGACACGAACGGCTGTGCGACATGCAATTCGACTTGTCATTAGTATATATTCCCATGCTTTGTTAAACGTTAAACATGACAAAAAAACACTGTCCAAGACTGCGCATGCGTGGTGTAGCCCGGGCTTCCCTCTAGCCCATCTCAGAGAATGTTAAAAGCCATGTTTCGAAACACACTAGCCAAGCCATAATGAGCCCAGAGCCTCGGATGTAATATCATCATTCAATACCAGTGTTGTGGAGTTGCCACTCCGGAATCATTCCACATTTTCGCGATCCCGGAATAGAATGGGAATGCAATGGGGACAACGCTTGGAGGAATGGAATGGGAATGGAATTAAGCGCCTTTTGCACGGAATGGAATGGGAATGGAATTAGGTCTTTTTCCGAAAATAGAGCACGTTTTCTTCTATGCGCTGTTTTTCAAACTTCAAACATTAGTAGGCCAGAGCCTCGAATTTAACAATAAAGCAGCATGTTCAAAATGGCTTGGCCGATTACAAGCGCCGTACGTGTATAAGCAACGCACCTACCACAATTCTGTCCTTATATAGACTGTGTTGCTCCGATGTTTGCCTCTATTCTTCGCGTAACCGCGGCTCTGTGCCGTTGGTGTCCGACGTGCGGAACTACGGCGGCGGTATACCCCCCCCCCTCCTCCCTTACGCCTTGTGATTTCTTTCCCCTTGAGGACCCAGTAAAGTTACGAGTATTTCACTGACTCACTCGGCGGCGCCTCAAGTGCCTGCTGACTCCCCACCCTTCACTTCATTGTTTGTGCTTCTGTCACCGTTGGTGGCTCGGACGCATATTCGAAAAAGCGCTCACCTCATACTCACCCCCACTCTTTTAGAATACTGTGCCCCTGTCTAGGCGCTCCAGACGTATGGTAAAACTGCTTAGTCTTCTTGAACACTACTTTTGTCAGCATAAAAATACGCTATATCGTCATTTTAGCATTCACACACTTAAGCTTAAACAATGTTAATATCACCATTCGTTCAAACTCGCTGACCATGCAAATGCTGTAGGTAGCGGGAGAACTGCCCCTATGGGAATTAGTAGGGTGGTTGTACTGCAGGAGATATGTCACCAAGCTACTATCACTTGACCTTGGCAACAACGTGTTTTGCGTACTTTTCCATTTATTAATGCATCTGATGACATCAGCTCTATGTTCATTCTTAACTCGATAAAACTATCAAGGTGCCTTTCCTACAATGAGGAATTACAGGAATGGAATTGAGCTGCCCGACCGTTCCCGGAGTGGGAATGGGCTAAGTTTTTTCATTCCGAGGAATTGAAAGGAATGGAAGTGTGGTAAGTTCTAATTCCCCGGAATGGAATTGGAATGGAATGGAGGCGCCCATTCCGCAACACTATTCAATACAAAGCAAGATGTTGCTTGCTAAACCATGCCGGGCCTCTTGTACCATACGTATGGTTCAGTACGTTGTACCATACTTAAGGTCTTGCTTAGATACCCCGTTTCAACGCTGTTAGCATTGTACTAATTGATTAATTAAGCTACGTTTCTTGTCTTATAAAAATTACAGAAATGCATCACACAAATAATTTTCTGAATGATTTCATGCAGAGACGAAGCGATCATGACTGAAGACGGCCACGTGATCATCAGTGGCCGCATCAGCGACATGATCTGTCGTGGTGGCGAAAACATCTACCCGCTCGAAGTGGAGGAGTTCCTCTACACGCATCCGGACGTCGAAGAAGTTCAGGTAATGCTGCTTTTAGATTCTTATTGCGCGCAGTATTACCCTCAACGTAACAATAATTTCTGTGCCAACGAAGACCTTCTTTTTTCATTCGCGTTTCTGAAAGGTTGTGGGCGTACCCGACAAGAAGTTTGGCGAAGAAATCTGCGCCTGGGTTGTCGTGAAAGCAGGGAGGGACCTGAGTGAGAGGGATCTCAAGATGTTCTGCGATGGTCAGGTATAACGCTGAAAGCACTCGGTGTATGCATGCGTGCGTGCCTGTGCGCAGAGGGCCAGCGCCAGGGAGGGCATGGGGGAGGGAGTTCACACACCCCCCTCACCCAGTATTTTCGCATTTCGCATCTGCCCCCACTTTGGTCCCCCCCCCCCTTTCCCCCAAGAGTCAAACACAGCGCATAAGTTCCCTGCATCCCTGTCCTCCCTCCCCCGAAGGAACTCACTTGTTGTGGCTGCCCCCACCCCCACCCCACCGCCTCCCCGTTAAAACAATCATGGCGCCGGCCTTCCTGTGCTCAAACGCGCGCATACGTGTGTGCGCCTGATTGCGTATACTATCACTATTCTTTTGCTGTGCTATACTGCAACACGAGGACAAAACGAGAAGGCGGGACACATATGTGTGCCATTATATTTTTCCGCCTTCTCGTTTTGTCCTGGTGTCTCAGTATAGCGCAGCAAAAGAATAACGATGCCATAGCAACTAGCCCCCGTCGAATCCTTATTGTGTACTATCACTTCATTGCGGTGCTGCTTGTCAGTCGTTGCTTGACTTAGTAAAAGAAGGACAACGGCAGCAGCCAGTTTTAATTCCTGTAAACGTCAATTTTGTGCTTTTTTCGTTAGCCGAATTACGTAAATCATGCGCTTTGTGTTGTGTTTCAGATCAGCCGCTTCAAGACACCAAAGTACGTTTTCTTTGTCGACTCTTTCCCGAAGACTGTTTCCGGAAAGATTCAGAAGTTCAAGATAAGGGAAGAAAGCCGGAAAAAGCTAAACCTCTGAGCTTCTCATGTGGATATATGTTTTTCGTATAATTTAAAATAAATTCCTGACTGTATGCAATAAACTATGCTTTACCACGGACATTTGCCCTTTAACTGCAACGGTGATGGCATAAGAGCATATATAGCTACCACAAGCATCTGTGGTAACTTCAGGGAAGCAGCAAGATTTTCAGACGTAGAAAGTAATACATTGATGTCACTTTAAACGTCGTCACTGTAAGAGGAAACGATTATTTTATGACGCCACTTTCCTAATTATCTTCATTAATTTGGCATTCTATTCCGCTCTGACAACGATTTTACGGAATTCTTGCCTTTTTGTCAGCCATCTAAATAAGACAAAGCTGCAGTTTGTTGTTTGTCGTAGTCTGTCCCAAAAGAAGACAGCGCGCGAAATTGGGGTATTGTGGTGGCATACAGGCAGAAAAAAAGAGTATTTGGAAGGAGTCACTGGACCCTCCTGAAGCGCGTTTCGATTGGCTTCGGTATACGGAAGAGCCGCCGTATACGCCATACATATCGCACGCTCCGCCCTTGGCGCCGTTGTGGCCCGGGCCCGGACGGGGTTGGCGCCGAGGTGGCGCGCCGCTCTCCTCTCTCAGCAGAGAACACCCATTCTCAGTCGTCTCAGTCTCCCGGTCTAGGAATGCGTTGCGTGGATGAGTTGGTTGCGCGTCTTCGGTGGTATTGAGCCGGCTCCGTGCACGAAGTGACCTTGGACGGCGGAATATTCATGGAGCTGCAGACACCGAGCCCGTAAACGGTACCCGAACCGAGAAAAAATTTCGCGGGGCTATGCCCGTCAGCCCGGCCCGGCCCGACGGCAGAGGGTCAGGCCACGTCGTGTCTGCACAGAGGTGCCGTGCGAGAGCCAAGCGCGAAAAAAAAAAAAAAGCCTAATATAGTATGGTTTTTGTTGGCTTAAAGACGGTAGTTTGAGGTGCAGATAGTACGGTGGGTCTTCCGAGAACGTAGAAAGTCTCTACAGCACTCTTTTCCCTCGTTTCTGTTTGCTGTTTCGTGGTTTGCAGGTGTTTTCGAAGTACGTGATTGTGGGAGTTGTGTGCGCTAAATATGACTACTCTAGACGGCGTTGTGTGTTCGCGTAATACCTGAGTTCGTTTGTAAAACTAACAATTCTACTTTAACCTACGGTAATTTTTTCGTGTGCTGAAAAAGGGTCTGCTCACGGTGGAAAGAGTTTCTGAGTGGTCAATTATACTGGGTACAATGAACGTTTGTTCGGCAATGGTATGCTATAACTTTTAAAATTTTTTTTCAACAGTTGCTAATGCAATACGGATCATCTTCGGTGTGGGTCCCTTGAAGAGTGTCGTTTGAGTAGCAGATATCTTCCTAGTAGCACGGAAAGTGATTTGAGGTCATACGCATCAGAGTCACGCATCTCTTTTTTCTTAGAGGTGGTGGCATCGATAAGTTCAAGTTTACCCGCAATAAAGAGAGCCCGGCCCGAAGGAAAAAATTTCGACAGAGAACACAACCCGACCAATTATTTGGTGTTGCCAGAACGTAGAATCTACAGCAAGGTGTTTTAAGTAGCAAATATCTACTCTTTGTTGGCGAATATTTCGCTAACAATTCTACTTTAACCTACGGTAATTTCGTGTAAAAAGGGGCTCACGGTGGAAAGAGTTGAGTGGAAATACTGGGTACAATGAACGTTTGTTCGGCAATGGTATGCTATAACTTTTTTTTTTTCTTGCTAATGCAATACGGATCATCAAGAGTGTTTTGTAGCAGATATTGTAGCACGGAAAGTGATTTGCAGCATGAGTTCAGTTTCGATAAGAATTGCAATAAAGAGAAAGGAGACAGAGAACACAACACCTTATTGCGCTCTTTGCTGAAACATAAAACATGCTCTAACGACAAAGCCAATCGAGCACCCTTTCGGATATGTAACACCTGTCTTCAGCATGGCAGCACCTTGCCACAGCAAGATGGAGGAAGAAAGCCAAGTTTATTACCTTGCTGTATGTACACTAATCTAGATAAAAAGAACAAACCATGTGCACCACGTGTACTTTTAGAAATACGTATAGGCAGCCGAAAGGACGAAAAAATATTTGTGGTAGCATTCTTTTCATATATCATATATATTTCATATATCACCAGGGCTATATAGAGTCCACAAGTCTTTTGTGGCATATTTTATAGTTTATTTCTTCACGTGTTATTGTTCAAAAAATCAAACTATCTAGAGATTCCGGCTTTAAGCACGCCATCCACCGTTGTATCAGATATCCTGTCGCGCTAAAGTTTCTTGCACTGCATGCGCTAGCCGCAGGGGTGCACATCTGCCTTGCGAAATGTGAAGGCGTCGGCAGTCGTTCTTAACTTCCACCAGTGGAGCAAATTTAGGATGTCTTTGTGGACATCTGCAGAATGAATGTAGCTGTGCAACTTATCCCTTGATTTCTATCGTTCCCGAACGTCGTCACACTCTTCAGTATCACTTATAAAACTCCTCTTTGAGCGCCTCTGCTTGCAGTTTTCAGCAGTGTATGTTATGCACGGCTTGCACTGCGCTCTTCTTTTCTTCCGTATCATAATACTCTACGCCTTCCTAACGATGTTGTACTGGTAGAAGGTGACCACTGCACTACGCGGGTAGGACTGGCAAGAGGTGGACGAAGCTATTTCGATCTATTTTTGGTGTTCGTTACAGTCCGGTAATAAAGGCGCGAGTAAGCTTCTCGACGCTTACTCATTGGATGCCTATGGTTCGAGGTAAAGGGACATCACCCGGCATGGAATTCGTAATTGTCTTTTTTTCAAGCCTGATATTTCGTCAAGCGAATATACTCACGCCTTATGCTGTTTGATTCCTGCACATTCCAACGGTGTTGTGGCAGTGTCATGTAGTTCTCACACTATACCTGTATAGCGCAGGGGACCCAAACACGCAGCCCGTGGGCCTCTCCCTAAAGGCCCGCGGCCCGCTCATGACTGTCTTCGTCCGAATTTTTCATTTTCTTTATAAGTATGTACTTAAGCTACACAGCCATGAGAAGTCTGAAGCTTTTTTGTTGTGAGGCAACCCCTGCGGCCACCATGTGTTGATACTAGGGGTGTGCGAATATTCGAAAGTTTCGAATATTCGTCGAATATTACATTCGAAATATTCGTATTCGATTCGAAAATCGTGTATTCGAATAGTTTCGAATATTCGATAATTTCGAATAATCAAAAAATTCGAATATGGGATTCGATTATCATGCATAAAATAACTCGTCTTCCACATTTCTGCTGCGTTCGTATAGCTAAAAACGTTGCCGAGAGGAGCGATAAACATCGTAAGTACACGGAGGCACGATATCTGCCTGACGAGCGCCCCAATACGGATGATTTATTGCTGGTGCATCTCCGACGTGCAGCGCTGTTGGCGATCATGTAACCGTACATTTTGAATATTATGCGAAGCACCTTCAGATACCCCAGTCTGGCAAAGCTTTGCCCCATGTATCTCCCTATACCCGCCACTTCTGTTCCAAGCGAGTGTGCCTTTTCAGTGGCAGGGGTGGGGGGGGGGGGGGTCGTCTCTGTTAGAAGGGAGTGCCTGCTGCCTGATCATGTGGAGCAGCTAATATTTCTTCATGATAACATGTAGTCATTACTTTCATTGTGCCGTGATATTTGCTTGTGTTGTGATGTGCATTGTGCTAGCCTGGACGTTGTGTTCTGGAGATAGCAGTGTATGTTGTGTTGCCATTCAGGCTGTTAATGTCTTTTTTTCAAATAGCTACATGTTAAATAAAATATTGTTACTGTGTAGGCATTTTTCCTTTGATATTCGATATTCGAAGGTGGATATTCGTATTCGATTCGTATTCGAAAAATTTGATATTCGCACACCCCTACTTGATACCTAACCGTGAAACAAAACTCTATATTTCAAAATCGGCGTCCTCATTTTAGTCATGTTGAAGATAGGTATTGATATGTTGTTGGAATTCTGCCACCAAATATCCTTCAAACGACCTATATGTGACATATGGGAAAGCTCTTCTTTTAAATGGCAACGTTAGCTTGGTACGACCTAGCTCCTCTAACGCCCCCCCCCCCCTCCCCCGCGCTCTTAAGCTGCGTTGCTGTCCTGGCCCTTGCCGGAGTAAATTTTCGTGAATGCGGCCCATTAGCTGAGGTGGGTTTGAGACACCTGATATAGCGAAAAAAGGCGAAAGTTCAAATATTAACAAATTGGGCACACCAAGCAGGCTGTGCACGTCCATATCGCGTCACATGACCACTCGGGGCCGTGACGAAGCCGCGGAAAAAGAATGTCTCTGTATAGGAATTCTATGTAACGAGATTGTGTGCAGTCCTTTCGTTTTAGTGGAGGGCTGGAAACTTCAAAAACGTTTCCTCTCTATGGAGCTCTATAATCGCTTTTGCGATAAGTTACAGGTGTATATTTATTATATCACATTTATTACTGTGATTACAGAATAACATTTGGGATATTAAATCATAACGAATGCAAATAAAGCACAGAATAACGACATGTTAACTATATAAGCGCCTGGTATATCTTCTTTTAGCTCGCCCGTTTAAGATAAATCAAGTAGCCCATATGCAAAGAGCAAAAGAAGTTCAGTACTTGTCTCTAATAAAATTTCTCTTAACAGCCTGCCCCACATAAAAAAGCGTTCTTTGTTTTTTCGAGAGAAAATGTGAAACATATATATGTATGTATGCACAACGTATGTGGAACAAACATGAAGGGGCACTAGAAAGGAAAACGCTTTCTCTATTATCAGTAAATTACTCTTTAGCAATTCCTAAATCACCACGTTCGCCGGGACAAGAGTCTTGGTAAGGGAGAAAACGCGCAAAAAGGTAAATGCGGGTGGCGACGCCCGCTTTAAGTTCGCGTAGCAGACATCGTGACATCTTATATTCTGACGGCATCTAATGGGGTCTACGTAGTTCCTAATCACTAAAAATGAAGTACGTTGACCTCTGAGGGGGCCATAGACTTAACATACCAAGTTTCAGCAAATTTTATAGAGCCAATGTCCCCAAATACGACAAATACAGTTTGAAATCCGTGGCGTCAGGCTCGGATATTTCGGCGCGAAATTTAAAAAAAATAGAATTTTGACCTTGATTTTCTCGTCTGATAATAAAATTACCATGGTGAAATGTATGAGATTCGAGTTCTTAGACGTCACTTGATCAGTCTAAACCGATTCACTGCTTCACTATAGTGTTCATTTAAGAACCCAGCAAAGTCCAAGCCCGGCCCGACCCGAGCCCGCGACCTCAAACCCGGGCCCGGCCCTAAGCCCGGAGCTTCAGGCCCGAGCCCGGCCCGGGCCCGCCGTGAGGACTACTTTACCCGGCCCGGCCCGGCCCACGGGCCGGGCCGGGCCCGGGTTTTCGGGTAGGCCCGAGCCCGTGCAGTGCTCTAGGCATTATGCGTGAAAACGGGGCATAATCCGGGTTTGTGAATGTTATGCCGCGTTCATCTAAAAGTACTCAAGTCATGTTGATCTTTAGTCGTTGCACTATTTAGTGACCGTTACCTGTTTCATCGCGAAATTCCGTTGAGAACAGAACCGGCCACCGGTACATCTGTTAAGCCGGCTTGTTATGCGACGTCCGCAGTCGTGCTACAGTGATAGCGGTGCTCGGCCGCTGACCCGAAGGTCGCGGGTACGATCCCGGCCGCGGCGGTCGCATTTCGATGGAGGCAAAATGCTAGAAATCCGTGTTCTGTGCGATGTAAATGCACGTTAAAGAACACAAGATGGTCGAAATTTCCGGAGCCCTCCACTACGGCGTCCCTCGTGATCATGTCATGGCTTTGGCACGGAGACACCGTTATTATTTACACGTTATGCGAGTGCTGCTGCGTATGCGAAGTGTCGTTTGTTTGAGCAACGGTCAGGCAATGTCGGAGCATGACCGCGCTGAAAAGGGTTGGCGTTCCTGAGTGACAGTGGTCCGGAAAATTGCGGCATAGAAAGCTTCGCCTTAATGAAGCGGAATATGCAAAAAAGTCACCGCCCAAACACTCTGCGCGTTTGGTTGACCAGCAAAGCTGAAACTTGCGGCACTGGTGTTTATCGCTGTGTTAATCACAATGGTTCATTAAAGTCTTTCTCAATTATTGGTTACATCTGTCTATAAATTTGAATTAGTGTTTGCCACCCGTGTGTTCCCTTCAGTTTTAGAAGACCAGTGGAGAGTAGGGGAGCTTGCCCAATTTCTGTGGCACATACGCGCTAGGAGTTTTAGATGCGAAGCAGCTCTTTGACTGACGTGTGTAACGCCGTACGTTACGTGCGTCCGTACGAATGCGCCGCAACGCGTTCCCCTCGCCGTAGGTGTTGGAGCGTTGCCAAGTAGGTCACGCCACAGCTTTGCGTTGACGTCACGCTCCCCTCGCACGCTTCCCTCGCAGGTGCGCGCTGACGTCACTCTCTCCCTCACCCGCAGCATGCTCGCCGTAGCGCCCGCAGCTGCCGGCTGCTCCGCCCGCTCGCGACACTTCTGAACGTGTCACTTCTCTATCGCTTCACCCGTGGTAGTCAAGGCGAAATGCGCGCCTGCTCCGGTCCAGCGCCCGTGTCTCGACTCTGAAGAAACAACGACTACGAAGTCTTGCCAAACGCTTTAATGAAACTTACACGAAACCCAACCCGCCTCCCGTGTCTTTGCGTTTCAAACAAACGTTTACTCGAGTAAACGCTACACCGAGTTTCGCTTGAAACCGTCCTTCCAGCACCCACGTCGACGCTCGTTTCAACCGGGTCAACGCCGTGCGCACCGCTGCTGCTTCGCATCCCATCAGGGTTCCCTTCGGGGAGATGGTTTTTTTTTTTTGCTTACAGAGGACCGACGAATATTATATGCAGTTTCGCTGTAAAAATAGGCCCTTGTCGCGATAGATCGTTGTAAAATAATGGTGTTTTCACGTCCTTGGGAAGGAGATTCAGTGTGACAGCTCTCCTAGACACAGGACAATGTCGCGGCACGTTGTCCATGGTGAATTGATGCGGCTCTGCACGAAGTTGCGCATTATACTGCGCCGAACTTGTAACAGACACAGAGGTGGTCAAGCCGCATTACTCTTTATTTTTGGCTCACGAACACACATTCGTTTATGTAGCTTTTGTTTGCCTAGGAAACAAACGCCCATTTCTTCGGGAGACCCGTTATGACTTCTTCTTCGGGTGTCTTGGAAACCGCAGCAAAGGACAAATTACTTGGCGAAAAGGTCACTTTTTTATTCATTACACTTCTGATCATACTCAGTAACACGTATAAATTTTTAAAGATTCCGATTGCTAATTTTATTTTCTCCGTAGTTTCAGTATGACATTTATTTGTGTATACGTCCGATTATTCATCGATGCCACGTAATGAGTTAGTTCAAGCCTTACAAGAGCCGCTTATTTGGCCATTCATATATAATTAGTCATTCTTAAATTTTCCTTTATACCCTATAGGCGATCGATTTATTGCTCATCGTTCGTCTCAGTTCAAAAATGTTTTCCCCTTATATTTACCGTTAGTTTCATGCCCGATTTCCCGTAGTGGGTAGGAGCCAAGAATCAAGAAACAAACAAGAGAGCAAGTGTTCGCTGTAAAACCGGTTTCATGGCTGATCCCCCATAGAGGGTACGAGCCAACAATAGGGAACAAGCAAGCAAACAATACCATAGTGGTTAAGTGTCGTGGTCTGGTAGAAAGTACAGACATCTACTGCCCTTGGAACGCTCTCGACGGCCGCATAACATCGCGACCTAGCGTAGTCATAACAGCGTGACCTAGCGTAGTCCTACGTTGGGCTGAGAGGTCCTCACGCCGTCGTCGACTGATCCATCGAACGAAGCGTTTATTGCTGCCAGCGACGCGGCGATGCTACAACGGTGCTGCCCGTGGGCTGCAGAAATACTCTCGGCCTCCCTGACCCGGCCGAAGCTGAGGAGCCCAACGAAAGCACTTCAAGTAGCCCGGTGAGATATTCTTATCTTCGATGCGTCTTTTCGCGACTGCTGTTAGCATCGGCCCTGAACGGGGTCTGGGTATGCGGATGCTTAGTGGTTTTCGAACGCAGCATTCTTCATTCCCCCATTGATGATCACAAATGGTGGCGATCCTTCAGAGGTTTAGATAGACGCAATAACGAGAAAGCTGAAGCGAAATAATGGAAACAATCCGTATAAATTATAAATCCGAAACAATCCGTATAAATTATGTATGTTTTTACAGTGTTACATTTTGGCCTTGTTGATATGTCATCTTGTAATACACCATCGTAGCTCAAGCAAGACTAGCACATGAGAATGCACGCGAGCTACAGCCTTGCTTGCGTTACGCTAGTAAACAAGAAAATAGGGATGTCGACTGTGTCATGTTGTCGTCACAAACAAGTGCCACTGTTCTGAGTTATGTACGCGGAGAAATTGTTGTAATGCTACTCGCGAAATTCGTCTGTTATTTTCGTACGGTTGTACAGTCACAAACGACTCCTACAGGCCTGATGGCGTTTTGTCCACGTCTATAGTTAAGCCACATGGAACGCCAGTTAATTCAATTGCTTTCACTTGCCATCGCTGCAACAGGCATACTTAATGAAGGTTGCATGAAACTCAATACCTACGACGATCCTTGCCTATAGTATGGTCAAGACCTGTTAGCTTGACGTAAAAGTTAAAAGAAAAAACGTTTGTTTCGCAGCCGCAAGGCTTCCCGCCTCAGCTACTACCACGCACCGAGTAATGTCCCGCTGCTGCCGCTAACAGTGGGCCAGGTGATCGACAGAGCTGCAGACACCATGGGGGATAACATGGCCATCATCTCTTGCCACCAAAACATCAGCAGAACTTACGTGCAGTACAAGCTTGACGTAAGTGAACATGTCTGCCGGATACTTACTTCATATATGGGCGTTTGCCGCGTTGTTTTATGTCAGCTTCCTTTAATTCATCCGCAGCGAGAACTTTACATCCCTCGGGTTCCTAAATTGTTCATGAACACTGTGGCAGAACAACGTGAAAAACGGAACAGTGTGTTCACTGTCCCTGTGTGTACAATGTCCTGTTTTTCGCGCTGTTCAGCCACATTTTTACATCACTGATCGCGCAACTTGGATCACTCAAGAAGATTCTAAGGAGAAAAGATTGAACAAGATTTGATTTCTTAACAGGAGCCGCTGCACTGTGCTGGGGGCGGTGCAGTCAACGCTTCCTAATCAATCAGTATTTATTTCGTTTTAACTGTCTTATGGTTCGTACGTTTGATGTCTGTTTTCGCGCTGAGTCTTACCTGTACTTCACTCCTATATATGTTTCTCCGGTCTCTTGCTCGTGCTGGATCCCACCTTGACATCGATGGTGTTCAGGTCTAGGGCACTACTTCAAGAGCGTCGTGTAGCGGTACCATATGTCAGCGCAAACATGTGCCTGGGTCATACCGTATTGTTAGCTTACATCGGCGCACCATTCGCCCGATGGAGGCGAACACACAAGTATCCTCAGATAACACTGCCCCTGACTGGGACGTTATCTAAATAGGCTGACACCAAATGAAAAACCCATGCATGCTGTGTAGAAAAAAAGAAGGTTATCTAAAATCGCGTGTGTTCTAATAAAAGGTACTCCCGTACTACAGGTCAGTAGGTACAGACGTGATATATACTCTGTGTCAGGTTGAGGTAGAGTGAGTAATAATGTAGACGCACTCCAGTAGGTCTACATACAAGATAGGGCAGAAGTTAAGAAGACGGAGGCTTCAAGAGATGAAATATCCTCGATTAGGGAGTGTCGCTGGCTACACGCCATGTTTAATGATTTGTCATCTATGCAAGATAGACTCACGAAGTTGCAATGAAAAAGGACCAATGACAAGGGCTGACGTAAGAAAAGACTCGTGAACGGCTCATCTTTCTGAGAACAGCTTATCGTACGCGAATTTGCTGGTTACAACGAGTATGAAAAAAATTAATAAAACTACAGGAAAAGTTCTGGTTAAGATGAATAAGTTGGGTAGTTTGTATCCATCCATTTTCAACGCTTAATAAGCACAAAAAAAAAGGGACGCACATGTAACAACAGCACATGTCGCTGGCAGAGCTGGCGCCACTGGGAGGCAGGGAATTTAGGACGAGGCTAGGACATGACGTTGCGATCGACTACTGCTTAGTATATTCCTAACTGATTTGGTATTGCACCATTGGTGGCGTAAATGTCAATGCAGATAGATGTAGAAAGAGTAACGGTGTTCCATGTAAAAAAAATCAATAAATGAAGCTTCCGCACCGCGAAATGCTAAGAGAAATGAAGGCTTCCCTAATCCTCGACTTATAGTGTCTGGTATAGTGGCACTCGAACGTCGGCATTCGTGTGCCCTGGTATATTCCTTGCGTTAACTTTTTATTTCGTCGCGCTGCCGAAGCATATCTCAGAGGCCACGTAGGAAGGAGCGCGTGGTTGGGATCTGCTCCGCCAGGTGCCGCAACGATCCCAGCGGCTCACAAGAACTCATTCGATTAACTTTCATGAATTATCCTGACAGTCAATTGGTCTTTATCTTAAGTAAACTTATGCTCCGATACCATATGTATCCAATATAATTTAAACCAGAACCATCGATTTCGTACCACTTTTTTTTTTTTACAAGACGTTAACTGAATATTCGAAAAATTGGAAATAATTGCTCGACCGGAAGTGCTCGGGAGAGAGATAAAACTGTCACTCTGCCCTCTTGCCACTAAGAAGCGCCGGTTTTGATTTGTGTATATTCCAGGTCGACCACTTGGCGGCTGCCCTGGTATCGCTCCGTCTGCCTCTGGGATCCATGATTGGCATCGTGGCATCTAACATATACGAGTGGCTAGTCGTGCAGTTTGCATCGGCCAAGGCTGGCCTCATCCTCGTGAGTCTCGCTCTGCTATTTTGCGGTGCCTGAATATCTGCGACACGTCTGCGCTGAGATTTGGCGTGGATCATAGAGTTTCCTACAATATTTACTAGAGGGACCTCTGGCACTGCGATCGTTCAGTCACCATGTGAATGATGGGTAGTACACGGATTTACCTAATCTTCATGCTTACGAATTCGAACACACTTGTGGTTTTGTTTATTGTTGGGTTTTGGCGTTTGTTTCGGATAAAAGAATGAATCTTTGTAAACTTCGTGAGCCGATTTGAATTGGTGAGCCTAAAAAGATAACGGTGGTGAAGTGGAATTGCTAATTATTTGCTGAAGTTCGTTTTCGACAAAGCGGCCGCAGGCCACACGGAGCCAAACGGAGCCGAAAGAATGAAGCTTAGACAAATCCGTGTACTACCCATCATTTCCATGCCGACTGAAGCGCCATGCGTTGCAGCTCCCATAGACATTAGCGCCAGAGTTCCCCCTAGTAAATATTATAGGTAACTCCATGGCGTGGATGGGTTTAAGCATGAAAGCCGTGCCAACGTAAAGAGCTAGTGTATCTAAAGCCGTAGGCGCTACAAGAGGTAGTGAATTTTATATTGTGGTCGGAAGCATACATCCTGTATTCAAAGCAAATGAAGTAAAAAAAAAGAAAAACTCACGGTCCCTCATGCATTCGCCTAAGACGACTCGAAGGCGAAAGTCATCCGGTGTGGTTATTTTACCGTGTACGTTATATCGGCGTCCAACGTTCACTAAATAACTTCAGCTAACTATCAATAACGTCTCTGTCACCAATTAAGTTTCACCAAATTACGTTCACTAATTAATAATGTCCTCAATTTGATTTGATTATCATCACATAATTAACATTCACTATTAGCTTTCATTAATAAACTGCCTACTCACTTAATTTGCATTCACTATGATCATATTATACACGCACAGTCATTATTTCATTAACTCTTGTTTGGCTTTCGTTCCCCAAGACTTCAATAAGCCGATTCACACGAACGCCTTTATTTTTATACTCTCCAATGCCGGCACCGCTTCGCGGAAGCCTTCCATGAAGACTGCTGCCCACGGATATCATCTTCTTTATCTTCTCCTTTATCGCCTCAGTTTCACATTGTCGCAAAGGCGAAGTGTGAGTCACGCGAACTCCTTTTGTTTTTCATATCGTGCGAACGCCGCAGAGATCTAGCGAACGCGTAGCTCGCGCGACTTGATCTTCGAGACGCGCCGGATTGTCATGTGACCCTTCTCACGAGACCCTTCTCACGAGGCTTGCGCTTTAATAAAGGGCTAGTAGGCTTTGAGCAGAGCTTCGATGATCGAAGGATGGAATAACAGTGGCAAGAGGACAGGGGCTAGCCGACTTCTTGCTATTGGAACTGTGTTTCTTGTTTAAATGTGCGCCCACTAAACCAACAATGTGACACTCCCATGATTTGAAGCAAGAATCAATCAGCTACCATGGACGACACTAGAGCGAAGCCAATAACCAGGAAATAAATATTAACACGTAATTAAAAGCGTATTAACGGACGGTCATTTACACATTAAACCCTGCGCTTAACCAGGGTGTATAGTTCAAGCGTAACGTCAAGGTAAATCTCGCCCAGCTTTTAATGTGAGGTGACCTTTTCATGCGCCTTTGTGCAGGTAAACGTCAATACAGCATATCAAGTTCCGGAGATGGAGTATTGCTTGAAAACTGTGAGTTCCATTGATGTACTACCAGGTGCTGAAATTTGGCTGAATGTTTGTGTCGTGTCTGCACATTTTATTTTCAAGGGGAGGGGGGGGGACGTGGCTTGGGTTTCTTGTAAGTTCATGACAGTATACTACCAGCGTGAAGGCACCAGGACAAGAAAGAGGACGACACACTGCGCAGTGTGTCATCTTCTGTCTTGTCCTGGTGTCCTCGCACTCGTAGTATATACTGTCATTTTATTTGGAGTGATGTACGCTCACGAAGAGCTCATTGGCTAAACAGTGCTTAAGAACTCGCATTTTGTGCCTCAGTCTTGCAAACTTAAATTTTTTTTTGGTAGAATTTAAATCGGACTGAATTACCTTTGGTATGTAGATTAGATTCCCAAATGTTGGTAGAAATACAACTGACTCTCTAATAACCTTTTAAAGACACAACAGCTATCATATTATGCAGCCGAGAACAAACTTAAGTGTAGTGCTTGATTTTCATCTGCGACACTGAGCCGACGTACACTATGAGAACAGGAATGCATAAATACCTGTGTTACGGGTCCACGATGTGCTGTAAAAAAAAGAAATTATAGAGATAAGGTTAAACAAGGCCGCTTCACAAACAATAGCATTTAGCGTTTTGAGCAGAAACACGACATCCTTCTGTGAGCAACACTAATACTCGTGTTGGGTGGATTCTAACAAGAGGTGCGCGCGCTCTGCGTTACCATTTGACGTTCACTCAACAGCTTGACGTCCAGCCGATGCATCTGCGGATACACTGCGCTGTGTGGGGTGTTAATATGGTCATTACAGAGTGCCTATTGTGTACACAGAAACACTCGACGATCTTGAAGTAAAGTTACCTACCGATCTTGTTCTGCTTGATTGCGCAACGATTGCAACAGGACGATGTTGTCAGAGTATACAAGGTTACAGTACAAGGTTACAGTATAGTAGTACAAGGTTACACCAGCTATAACCAAGCGTGATTGCGCAGGTCGACTGCGCGGCTGTCATCCTGTCGGAGAAGTTCTCCCGCCAGGACTACTACTCCATGATGCTGCAGATAGCGCCCGAACTTGAGCACAGCAAACCGGGCGAACTCAAGTGTAAAAAGTACGTTATATGGATGTCACATTGGCGAGAGCGCGAAAAAACATACATCACCACCATATAACGTGCTCCTACCATTAACACGCTTATGGACTTGTTAGCCCGACCATAACATATGTCAAGTGCCACCGACGGAAAGGGTGAATTTGAGTCCATCTCAATTAATTTCAATTTACGTCACAATTAGTAACAATAAACGTCCTCTACGCTTTCTCTGGCCTCATTGTTTGTTCGATTCATTATGTGACGTTATATAACGTTGTAAGTTATATAACGTGTTAAGTTATAACGTGTTAACGTGTTAGTGGTCGGACCACGGTATATATGGCGGTGACGTATGTTTTTCGCCATCTCGTCAAAGGGGCATATTCGAAAATATTTGCGGTGCAAACTGCATGTGAACAAAGAGCGTGCCCGTGCTGTCGCCTTACTTCAAGCACTCCTTTATTTTATAATTTTTTTACAGACTCCCACGTTTGAAGTATGTTATTCTGCTCGGAGACGAAACAAAACCGTAAGTAGAGCGCGCTATTTCACAATATTAAATAACCACTTCCACTTGCCTCGTTCTCTGGTCATAGCAGTCGCAATATTTGTTGCCTTTATCGACCATACGTTTCAAATTGCGAAGAATATGCAGTTTCTTTAGAAGTACCCGTGGTGGTCCTTATCGCAGGGGCACGATAAGATATGATGACCTTATGGCGCAAGCAACCTCGAAGGATTATGCCACCGTCGATATGATAGAGAACCAGATACGCTTCGACTCACCCGTTAACGTGCAGTTCACTTCGGTGAGTAAACCATCAATTTCTTTTTTTTATTTTGCGATATCGACACATACGTGAAATAGAGTAGTCTTCTTTACGTTTGCGTGCTTCGTATTTCTTTTTCCGCTTAAATATGCCACGATCAAATAGCTTGCCTATCAGATTTAACAGTTTATGTGCGAGTGATCTTGTTTTCTATCATTCTGCTGACGCTAATATGTGGTATGTAATAAATATGTAATAAACACGGTAGTGAGTATTATTGCTGTTTTTCGAGTAACACACTTCCTTGTACTGTGGGCACAATTAAGGAACAAATTAACTGCGTTCTAACTGAGTTCTTGAAACAATTTCTCAGGGCACGACGGGAAAGCCGAAAGGTGCCTTGCTGTCCCACTTTAACATTGTTAACAACGCTAACTCTACGGGACTTTTGCTGGGGCTTGATAAGGTAAGTCCAAATAAAAATGCATGGAATTCTAGAGTGATCATTTCCTTTTCACTGACAGTAATTTTTAGCGAGATGAAAGTATTGAAGTGACGGTAAATGGTAATCATAGGCGGTGTTTCGGACACCTGGAGGTGTAGCTGATCATGGGGGTAAATGGATCACAGCTTTGTGCGAATCGATTATCATGGGTAAATAGAAGAGAAAACTAATTAAATCATTACGAAATATGAGCCCTGTAATCATATTTTGTAACAGTCGCTCCATTTATTTTTTTTATACAATTCGTCCTTCGTGACCGATTCGCAGAAAGCCACGTCACCATTACCTGCGGAACTATTGTTACAACTGGGATCTGCCTCTGCAGTGTGACCGGAGATAACAGTATAATAACATATAATAACATTTCACTTTGTGACTTAGTGTTTTTTATGGGGATTTTGTCATACGCGTTTACTTGAAGCCACGATAACCATCATTCAAGCAATATCAGTAAAAGTCGCAGTGTTCGTAATTTGTGTGCCCGCAGCGATATCTTTGTGTGATGTTTCATAAAGCTTCACCTCATATAACGCTCACATTGGAGATAATTCGAACCGTGTTGTGCTCACGATAGTGAATGCGCCTGATGACATCGCGTTTTATCGCCTACTGTCATTCCAACTTGATGTCATATCAGTGTGAGGCAAATCTAAGTGTGTGATGATATCACGCATGCCATATGCACATCCATATCTGCGTGATCTCACGCAGATATGGATAAGTTTATCCCTTAATCATAGCCATATGAAACCATCAAGTAATACACCCGAGGATAGCAAATGGGAAGGTATTTGTAGTGTAAAGGCGTATATTGACGGCCATTACAGGGTTCCAACGCTTTGCAACGGTAGCTTTAATTGAAGTGTGAAAAGTTGTAGGAATTGCGTGTCTACATTTACTTTTTCTTAAAATTTGTACACTGCAATGAATGCTACAAATAACTATCCCTATACTTTCCTTGGGTTTATTATCTGTTGGATTCATATGACTGTGGCTAATAAAGAATTCCACCTCTCGTTCTTCCATTAATGTCGCATAGCTTCGCGTGCTGCAGAGAAACCACCAACGGCTTCCTCGGAAAGAACGTTCGTAGACAAATTTTAATGCACATTTACCCGCACATCGTGTGCATACGCGCAACCCACCTTGTTAACTACGTTTCCTGCGCTCTACGAATTAACTTTAGCCAGCAAAGTTTCTTTTCTACTTTTCTGCGCCGATTCTTAAAGTATGTATCTATTCCAACTTGCTAAATTATTTACCGTAATAATTGTTCCTGCATGCCTATCCTGGCTTCGTGAATCTCATCATACATTATTCAGCTAAGACCTAGTTCGATACCACGCTGCAAAATGTGTTCTTGTGTTCTTATAAACTAAGGCTTGATTGTCTGATTATTTCCGCTTGTTTGCGGTGCGTTAATGTCTCCTTGCCTGATTGTTACACGTTTTCTTTTTCAAGAATGATGTAATCTGCCTGAACGTTCCCATGATCCACTGCTTCGGTTGCGTCATGGGAAGCCTGGCAGCGTCGGTGTTCGGTTCCACGGTTGTTATGCCCGCGCCAGGATTCAACGCGGTCGCCAGCCTCGAGGCCATCACGAAACAAAAGTGCGTGTTGCGTCTCAATTTCAAGAATCAATAATGTTACGATCAGGCACACAGCACCACCGCCTGAACATAGACACTTTCAAAACAAGCCAAGGGATAGAAAAAGCGACAATTATGGCGCTGCGCGTGGATGTATACCGTCATAAGCCTAAAGAAATGCACAGGGCCCCTTATCCAATCGCCTAAGACGACTCGAAGGCGAAAGACATATTCTTCTCCTCCTCACTCGACGCATTGGTCGCCCCCCGTCATTCCGAAAGCTTTCTGCACGTCACCTGGTTTTGCCCTCACCTGCACCTCATCTCGTGACGTCATTAGTGACGTCACGAAACGCCACGGTGACGTAACAAATTTTTGGCTATTTGTGACGTCATCTCCTGATGATTTTTCGCATAACACGTGTTGACTTTTCGCGTTTGATGAGCATCTTGGGCTTTCGCCTTAAAACTCGACTTTCTCGCACTATTGGAAAGACCCTAATTCTACGGAACGACTGTGAAAAAGATACCTTGAATGTATATCTCGATTTCGCTCTAGAATCAGCTCTGAGGTTTGAAAATCTTAAGTAATTGACCTCCTATGTATCGCTTCTGGGCTTGTAGGGTACCTCAATAAAAGAGGGCTGTTTGTCGTCACTTCCATGTAATACTGCTCTGATTGATTGTTAGGCGCCTGAATTTTAACATTGTGGGATGAAAAAAAAAGCTTTTTTTTTCACTCTTTTTCTGGAATCTGCACAGGTGTAGTGTGATATACGGAACGCCGACAATGTACATCGACTTGCTACGTCACCTCAATGATTCATCATATGACGTTTCATCTGTACGCAAAGGTAAGAAAAAAAAAAGCAAACGCCTCGGCCATGGAGCTTACTTATAAGGTTAGCTGTGTTAATGACGGTACCACCCGTCACACAGACTGACGTTCAGTAGGATCACTTTCTTGTATATTATACAAGAAAGCATTGGTACCTCGCAGAAACAAGCCTCTTAATACGTATTTTAAAAACCTATTTTTGCATATAGAGCCACAGTAAACATTTTATGCCCGTCGATGTATGTGCATATATATGTACTTAAGAAACGATTTAAATCTGGTGCAATACAACTTCTGACGTTTGTAGATACAAATTCTACTCAATTTAAGTTTTCCTAAGCGCTACGTGTTAGTTGTTTCAAGCAAGGTTCCATCTATTGGATTTAGTTGCAGCTCTAAATTTGTGGAGTATAGACCGTAATTAACTGCGTGTGTACTCAGAATTACCAGCTACCTAATTAATAATTCACTAATACTAAAATTTAAAACAGCGCAAAAGACCGAGGACCAGTAAAAGAAGCAGGATCAGAGACAGTTGTCCGTACCCCTTCTTTTACTGGTCTTCTGCCTCTTGAACTGTTTTAACATTTTGATATGTCATACCAAATTGCCCAAGCGTCCACTTTAGATTCACTGGTGATATTTTTTTCGTTATTCAATTTAGCACATACATCGCAATAAGGGAATTAATAATAACAATAATAATAATTGCTGGGGTTTATTGTGCCTGTACTATAGTATACGATATGATTGAAGCACGCAGTAGTGGGGACTACGTATTAATTTCAACTATCTGTGGTTCTTTAATGTGGACCTCAATTTAAGTACAAGATTGTTTCGTGCATTTCACCTCCCGATGAAAATGCGGCCACCGTGGCCGGAAATTTAACCCGCGCAACAGCGAAATCGAAGGCGATCGGTAATGCAATTTGCTTAGCGGGTAGGACTGGTGCCACTATCGAGATAACTGTCCGCCACGTGCGCTACAAGACATATTAACCTCCCAGATATCATTTCTCGCAGCACTGTCGTAAGCTTATGTTTAAACGTGGTGTCTTTTGCATCTCAGGCATTATGGCCGGCGCTCCCTGTCCACCCGAAGTGGTCAAGAAATCCATGGAACGACTAAACGTCAAACGGCTCTGCGTACGTATACCACACAAATGTCTACCGTGTCTGGAGCTGCCCTTCGTATATCTTCTTTGAAAAGCCGTTAGGGCGTAATTTTGGTCCTGCAATGATATGTCGTCAAGGTTTCGTGCAAATTTTCAAGTCATCATTCCTTAACGCTGCACACCTAGTACTTAATATTAATTGCTGTTTTACGTGCTAAAATAACGATATGGTTATGAGGCTCGCCGTAGTGGGGACTAGGGATTAATTTTGAGTGGTTGACCACCTGTGGTTATTTAACGTGCAAATAAATATAGGCATACGGATGTTTTGTATTTCGCCCAAATTGAAATACGGCCTCCGTGGTTGGGAATCGAACCCGCGCCCTCGAGCTTAGCAGCGCGACACCGTATACGCGCTTAGATACCATGGCGGATCGCGCACCTTGTACTTTCCCGTCAGAAATGCGAAGCAACGTTGATGCGAAGCGCGCGCCTCAGTGTGCCATCGCGTTCCTGCATAGTGTATGTAGTAAAGTTGATTACGATTACTGCTGTTCTGAAAAAAAATCTAAACCCGAATGGAATTTTTGAAAGTATTTTAGGCCCTCGTTGGGTCTAATACATGTGATGATCGATAAGAATCAGGGAAGTCTAACTGAATTCTTCTTGGTAACATCTCACAATGCGTGTCACAATCATCCGCAACCCCCCGCATCATAGTACTAATGAAACTAATATTGAAGGCCGTGCATCAGTTGCGTAGCCCAGAAATATTTTCCGGGAAGCAAGGGGGGTGGGTGTCAACAGCCCTTCTTGCATGTTCGTTGTTCGTGCGTGTGTTTGTGTGTTCGGGTATATATACACATGCAACATTGAAAAATTTCGGGAAAGCTTGAACACTACCCCCGCCCCCCCTTCTCGGTTGGCTACGCCAGTGCCGTGCTTGCTTTTGTATACATAACATGCAACTACGTCACACCGCGGAACTCTGGGATACCATTTCGCGGCATGCACCGCCATTACCGAGCACATGGCAGCAGACGACACCGAATCAAGCTGTGCGGCTCTCGCATTTCCCGTCAACGCTGCACATCGCAACGGCGATTTGTGCGATATTTGGCTGCTGCGCACGAGAAGTGTAAATCAATAATAAAAAAAATCACAGCATATCCACGGAGTGAATGATGATGAGTGGGCGAAGTTGCGGAGGTTCATCGGTAAACCGTGAATCTTCCGTGAATTCTGCCCAGTACATCATCACCGACGTGAGATCGGGCGCGTTTATACTAAAGGTTCGATGAGTTATGACGACTTGCAGCTCACTTTAATTTTACATGTACGCTGTGAATTTTCATTGTTTAGAAAACCATTGCTTTAGAAAACATCTGGCGTCTTTCGTTAAGCAGCTGGCGTCTTTTCATTTTGCTTTAGAAACATCTGGCGTTCTTTCGTTTTGCTTTTACAAAACATCTGGCGTCTTTCGTTGGTTTATTTCATCAATCAACGGCGTTTTGAACAAAATTTTTATTGTTTAATGACGCACAGGAGAAATCTCACCAGGCACTACCTTAGAGGTAAACAATGGCTGCTAATGGGAATGAGAGACAGAATAAGTCTGCTTTTAGCTAGCACTTACACTTCTACTTCTACTAACGTTTCCTACTGGAACATGCCAATGGCTGCTAATGGGGAATGAGAGACAGAAGAATTCCTCTTTTAGTTAACGCGCACGCTGCGAATTTTTTATTGTTCAACAACGCACAGGAAAAATCTCCCACCGGCACCACCTTGGAGGTCAAAGCGTAAGAATGGTTACGCACTACGACTACTACTACGACTACGAGGGACGAACGGGTGCCGCCTTAAGGAGCTTCGCCCCTAAAAAAAAGACCAGGCGCGGGAACATACTGTTTGCCAAACGTGATCACAAACCCGTGCGACCGCAAGAAAGAGCTGTCCGAGAAGCTGAGCACATGGCTTACGCGCGCGTAAACAGGAAGGACCTCAGACGTTGCATTACGTGTGCGGGTGTTACTTCATAACAGGCAAGCTATGCTTCCGAATCTCCTCACCTTTTCGCCGAGTCTATCACCACGGAGTTATGCGGGAGGTCAATTTTTGTCGAAACGTGAAGCGTCGAATTGGACACAGCGACCGCGTCTTGGTTTTCGGGAGGCCTCTTAGCTCTTCGGTGAAACGAACCCCGACTGGGCCCCAAACATGTTATTGGGCCATGGTTTTATGCAGCAATCAGCGACGAAATCTGTGCAGTTTGAGCGCCGCAAAATGTAGGCGGCGAAAGCGCCGCTGTAGGTGACTCGTGCGAAGTTATTTCAACCATTACGTGCGACACCACTGACGACACTGCAGGCTGTATAATGTCCTGAACGATTGTTGTTCGTCATAAGCGCAAGGCAAACGATGAAAACACGCGCACTATACGCCGAACGATCCGCGCACGAACGTAAACACAGCGCGGTCACTGACACTTATGTGCTCGGTGATGGCGGACGGAAGACAGGAACTGACGTCACTTGCAAGTTATGTATAGCAAAAAGCGGCCGCTGACGTCATCGCCGCCATTTTGTGAGCGCCGTCGAAAAGGTTCCAAAGCTCTGTGCCTGGGCCTGGTTTGTTTCTCATGCATGCTATGTGCACCTTCATGGAGTTTCACACAGAAAAACCGGTCGGCACGCTGCGCCAAAGTGAGGTAAAACATACAGAAGTGTGAAGACTATAGCTATTGCGCGTGCTAAAGATTCCCATTTTAAGAGTTGTAATAAATCGCTTTTTAATAATCATTCAAGCTTGGCTTCTTATCCTTGCAGATATGTTACGGCTCGACAGAATGCAGTCCAGTCATTACGGCTACTTCTCCCGACGAGCCGCTGGAAAAGTGGATTCACACGGTCGGGAAACCACTAGGTCACGTTGAGGTAATTTCCGACACTGCTGCGGGTAGCAAGCATAATTTTAATTTTGATAAAAAGCACAAGAGTCGTCGTACCACACCTGTCGAAACCGAACTTCGTGTGTCGTATATCTCGAGCTGTCAGTCTATGTCAGCTAAGTTTCACTGATGCGGGATACGGGCTCACATTCTGTCCCGAAATGCTATAACAAATTTAACTCAAAGAAAATGGGAAAAAATTTCCCGATCACTTGACTTAAATGTTCGATTCCTTATCGGAATTATATAGATACGACACGAATTGCTTGAAGTTATTATGCGCGTGTTAGCAGTTCACTCATTATGCTCATACAGTTAGTGGCTGGGAAGTTTTCGCAATCATTGATATAAGTTCTTCTTTGCGTCGAGTACGGATTACGATAGTGCAATTCATACAAGCGTTTCACGTTTGTCGAAAAGTGCACTTTGGTGACAAGTATTCAGTGGCACTCACAGACTTTCTCATGCATTCGCCTGAAACGACTCGAAGGCAAAAGCCATTCTTTTCTTTGTTTTCTTTTCATTCGATGTATTGATCCTCCCCCGCACCCTTCTTAAAGCTTTCTGCGTCTAACGTGCTTCTGCACGGCCTCCGTGATCGTTCCACCTTCGACTAAGCAACTATGTCACGTGATGACAGTGTGATGTCTATGTGAGGTCACAAATTTTTACGATCTGTGACGTCATTATGACGTTATATGGCGACGTCATCGCGAGATGATCTTTTGCATCACTCGCGTTGACGCCGACGGTGAATTTTCGCGTTTGATGAGGCATCTAAGGCTTCACTATGTATGCATCGTGGAAGCGACAGCAGAACGTTTCACGTTAGCAAGTACGTCACGTGTGGTACTTCCGTGGCGTGCAGGTAAAGGTGGTGGACCCTAATAACAACATTGTTCCATTGGGCACTCGTGGTGAGCTGTGTGCTCGCGGCTACCTCGTCTTTGCCAGATACTACAACCAGCCCGACAAGACGAAGGATGCGGTGCGCGACCACTGGTATCACACCGGGTGAGCCTGAAGACACTTTTATTGGCAGCTGAAGAGTGTGCCAACATAATTGAACCAAAGGCTTAACAACATGGCCAGTACCTCGTCATATATATACGTACAAGACAATTTCTAAAAGGCAGGTGTCGGGTGCAGAATTATCGATGTAAAACAACCCAGCAGCTTTTTCCGCAGTCATTAGGCTTGCTAATGTATATACCCGGTGTGCCCGCAGATAACACTTTAAAAAGCTTTTAAACGTAGGGTTCCTGAGGAAAAAGAGAAAATTTCCTCGCGATGTAACTGTGTGCGGATGTCTGTAAATGTTGAAATTACGCTAATTATTCGTTAAACATCTCAGAGTCGCAATTTAGTTTTTGTATCGTATGGTTCCATCGGGCTGCACATTGCAAAAGAAGAATAGCAGCCGGCGAGCTCGCAGGGCACATCTCAGTGGCGTAGCCAGGGGGGGGGGGGCACACTGCGCTCGTGCCCCCCCCCCCCGAATTTTTTTTTTTTGCCATAGCATACACAGCACAAAATGACACTCGACCACATCTGCCTACCCTGCCCCCACTTTAGATCATAGAGGTGCCCCCCCCCCCTGAAAAAAATTTCTGCTTACGCCGTGGCACACCTGTTTGGAAGAAAGTCTGAGGCGGGCGCGGGTTTCATGATAAGTGACACTAAACATGCGGCAAAAATGCACTAGGTAAAGGTGCACAGTTAAAGTGCACAAAACATGCACTGCTGTTCCAGTTATTTGCTCTCATCAATGCACAAGGTTTTGTTGCTAATGCATATAACATGTTTTGCAGTCACTATAAATTACTCTCCTACTGATATTGTCCGCGAAAAACCTTTCCCAAATGTCAGTGCACATTGGAAAGTTCTTAAACTACCACGACGACCACATTGTCGATAATTTCGCCGATTTCCAAAGGGCCTGCAAAGTGGCTTATGTTTGCCGTAATTATACCAACCTGTCCGATATGATTGTAATCATTCTACTATATGAGATTTTGAATGTGTAAAATTGTTTCGTAGTACCAGCCGCCAAAGTCACATTACCTTGAAGATGAAGTATATAAAAATGCCCGCGCACATGGATTTTTGTGAAATGTAAGGATCGAGTTAAAGGGCTTCTAAAGTAATTTGAAGTTTTTTTAACAGCGAAGCTGTTTATGCCGGCCGTAAAAACTTTGGTGTGTACAAGTGTGTACAAAAACTATCATCATCATGAACGGGTATGTGCTACAGAAATTAGGCAAATCCCACTATTCACTGCTGGTCCACTAAAAATAAAGAAGGCAACAGGCGGGCAGCAAACAACCAATTAAGATTTCTATACAGACGTAAACAGTAACTGAGAGAAGCTTTAATAAACCGTCGGGATAAACCCAGTGATAAACGCCGTGGCCGCACGTCTCAGCTTCGCTGAAGCATCTGTAGAGAGTTGAGTTTGAGTTTATTTAACCACGTGACAAGTACACGAAAATACACTGTATACGTGGTTTGGTGCGAAGGGAAAAAAGCTGCATTTCACAGCTTGACTGGCCCCTTCACCCAGAAAAATCTAAACTACAAATTTACAAAAATTACAAAAATTACAGGCAGCGGAAAGCGACAATACAAAAAGAAACACGCATGTGGCCCATGACAGCAAATAATAGAATGACAACTCTGAAATACATACAAAAATATTCATAACAAAGCAATGTATGAAAGAATAAAACTGAATAACCATCACAGAAATCACCCAACATTCATTTACAACACAATCAGCACATCCGATTTAACATTTCAGTTTTAGACAATATACGCAGATTATCAATTGTTAGTTTCCATTTGTTCATCACACTTGGAAGGCGGTAACGTAGTGTTTCAAATCCATAGTTTGTGCGAGGACAAGGTACGTGCCAAGTCTCCGTATACCGAGTAACGCGACTGGCAGGATTTGGTTGCAAGGTGGCCAAGGTGCGTAAAAAGATACTTCCTCTGCGTATTTCTGATTTAAAAGCTGACAGAAGCTGGTATTCGTAATAACAGGTAATTCTTAAAATTCTATATTTTGCAAATATTGAAGCAGTGTGTGCGTTATAGGATACACCTTCAATGCACCGCAAGGCATTTTTTTGTAACACGACCAGGTTCTTTAGAGATGCTTTAGAGCCTGTAGACCAGACCAGATGACAATAGTGTAAATGTGAAGAAAAAAGATCATTGTACACTAATATTTTTTTGTTTCACAGGTAGTATGTTCTGGCATCGACGCAACACACCTAAAACTTTACAAAGTTTGTGACTAATGTGTTCGGCATGGTAATTCCATGCCATGTGTTCGTGAAAATGGACACCGAGAGTTTTAACTGTTTGACAAAGTTTAATTTCAACGTTATTAAGTATTAGTTTGTGAGACGTTTCAAATGACCTGGCTTTCGCACGGAACAGTACAGCCTTGCTTTTAGAGCAATTAATGTGTAGAGAATTTGCCACAGTCCAGGCATATATTTTATTTAGTATTTCATTAGCAGAAACAATGAGGTCATCAGCCGTTTCCCCAGAAAAAAATATACTGGTATCGTCCGCGTAGATTACATATTCTACAGAGCTGTCAATACGTACAATATCGTTGATAAAAATATTAAATAATAGGGGTCCCAAAATGCTACCTTGAGGTACACCATTCTTAACGTTCATGGATGATGATAGCTCTCGATTGATTGATACACATTGTTTCCTATTAGATAAGTAGCTTCTTGTTAAAGCTAAAACGGTACCGCGAACTCCATAACAGTCAAGTTTTTCTAGAATAATATCATGGTTTATTCTATCGAAAGCTTTTCGAGAAATCTAGAAATATTCCTAGGGTAAGTTTTCTTGCTTCTATATTTCTTAGAATCAATTCTTTTTGGTATAGTAAGGCACTTTCGGTTGAGAGGCCTGACTGAAAACCGAAACCGAAGAGCAGGGGCGTAGCCAGAAATTTTTTTCGGGGGGGGGGGGGTTCAACCATACTTTATGTGTGTTAGTGCGTGCGTTTGTATGTGTACATGCCTATATACGCAAGCAAAACTGAAAAATTTCGGGGGGGGGGGTTTGAACCCCCCAACCCCCCCTTGGCTACGCCCCTGGTAGAGAGTGCTTCAGTGGTGCGTATAACGGGAGAATACTATAGGGAACGGGAAAGGCAACGGCGGCTGCGAGAAGACCTCGAAGCGACGGAAGCCGTACGTGAACGACGACGTGCCCGTAGACCCATGGGAGGTGCGAACGCTCGGTTTCAGCGCGAGTTTCTGTCTCTGGAGTTCGGACATCCGTGTCGTGTCTGTGACTGTCTGTGGTCTAACTCAAACCTCTGCGCTGAGAAGCAACCTAGAAACAAACAAGCACCATCAAAAGGTGTCTTTTGACTCTTCTTTGCTACACATGTGACTCTCCCGTGTATAACTCTCTTTAGAGAGTCATGTTAACTCCCTTTAGGAGAGTCGTGGGACGCACGACTCTCCAAAAAAGAGTTAGCGTGTCCTTTTTTAAAGAGAATCATACATCCCACGACTCGCCTAAAGAAAGTCAACGTCGCTCTCTAAAGAGAGTTATACATGGGAGAGTCACATGCGTAGCAAAGAGTCAACGGACACCTTTTTCTCTTAGTGTGTAGCTAAAGCCTAGCAACAACCTAGAAGCAACCAGATTAGACTTTAAAATCGTCCCGCTTCGCTGTTTCAAGCCTTGTGCGACTTAATGCAAGCTTCGTCATTTTTTTTACTGGAAATATTTTACTATGTCACAGGGACGAAGCGATCATGACCGAAGACGGCCAAGTGATTATCAGCGGTCGCATCCGGGACATGATCTGCCGTGGCGGTGAAAACGTCTACCCTCTCGAGGTGGAGGAGTTCCTCTACACGCATCCGGACATCGAAGAAGTTCAGGTGATACTGGCTTGCTTATGGGTTTCGGTAACGCACAAAACGCCCGGTGCGAAATGCTATACGCTTATGCTCGCCTGGCACATGACGTCCTGGACTGAGGGCTCTAGCTCCGCCCACGCTCAGGGCCCGTCCAAAGATCCCAGTGGTTTATCATCATCGTCTTTTATTTCAAGTTCTGTTAGTACATAAAAATACACAACACTGGTTAGACCCATAACCATTGACCAGTAGGGGGTCTAAATAAATATGCAATTACATGAACAGATTGTGTTAACAAAGCAGATATTTTATAAGTACACTTCAATGAAAACAATAAGGAAAAAGAAGACATGGAGTAAAACATACAGAAAAGAAACTGATAAGACAATTGCAGTATTGTATACAACATAACGTTAGATCCATAAATGAATTGTATCTAAATTGCACGACAAAAACGAATACAGAAAAGTATGTAAGGCATGTCAAATTTGATTTTGTTAGGCTTTTAATGAATTTGTGATGAAACAGAGAATACAGCAAAAGTCTGAGCTAATGATACCGTTTATTCATTTTTCTGGAGAAAGCATCTTTTAAGAGCTCAGGAAAATCTTTTTGTTTCTTTTATATTTTTTTATTTTTAGATCCGTAACGTTTGTTTGTTTTTCTCTCTACGTCCCTTATGTCGTATCTTCAACAGGTTGTCGGCGTGCCGGACGAGAGGCTTGGCGAAGAAGTCTGCGCGTGGATCAAGTTGAAACAGGGGAAAAGCTTGACCGAAGATGATGTCAAGAAGTTCTGCGAAGGAAAGGTATATGCGGTGCCGGGGCAACCGAATGAATTTTTCTCGTTCTTATTTTTATATTTACGTTGTGCGGCCTCTCTGCATCGCAACTGAGTTAATATATACTGCGCCGAGTCGGTTTTGCCTGTGTCTTATTTTCCGTTTCTTTGTAGCGTCTTATTGTTTTCCTGATTAACCTGCCCAGTATAGCGTCAAAACACCTTCTAATTTCTATTTTTATTTTTATTTCTTGCAGATCAGTCACTTCAAGACCCCCAAGTACATTCTATTTGTGGACACGTTTCCGAAAACAGTTTCTGGCAAGATACAGAAGTTCAAGATGAGAGAAGAAAGCAGAAAAAAGCTTAACCTCTGAATGTTTCACGTTGATTGATTTTTTTCGTGTGTGTTTGTGTGTGTTTGTTGAATACGGTTGTGCGTAAACAAGGCCTTAATGAAATGACACGCGGAAATATTCTTCACAAAAAAAAGTACTGCAACGGTCTAAGTACGACGTAGTGAAGACATTTTAAAAATGAACTATCATCAAAACGCCTATATGGGCTACTTTTATTTTTTCGATACAAAACAGTAATAGCGACTCCTAAACACACTGTACTGCACGAATTGCCTGCAAGTGCAACCTATATTGTCATTAGTTTTTCATACTCGAAGTCGACACGATAGTAGGAAGGCTCACTGTCTGCCATACACATCTGGCCAGGAGAAGGCGCTGGGCAGAAAATAAAAGTTGCTTCAAGCAGCTGCAAGAGCTCCGCCGCTTCCTTAAAGCACCTTCCCGTATGACACCCTGGAACATATTTTGCAGTCAATCCGTATGGCTTTGATGCTTACGTATTGTGTTCTCGGAGCTTCGCGTGTGATGAAACAGGTGCAAGTGTTCGGTTGTCCGTAGACTATACGCATATGGTGCAAGTGGACGGCGAGTTTCTCGGCAAATACGAATGCAGTGAATGCGAATACAAATTCCTACAAAGAGTTATACAGTACATATTCAGAGGTGAGCACATCCTTCATGGTCCCTTACTCGAAGCAACATTCGATTAGCAGCATCCTAGCTATTTAACATGTGGTCTACTGTAGCATTATCGTACATTGGCCATTGTGTTATAGCCTCTCCGATGTTTATGGCGTGTGTCACGAGTATCAGCATCATATTCATATCAGCTTAATTTTTCCTTGGGAGAAGCCGCCTTAGCACTGAACTCCGTTTAGGCTCAGCCAAGGATCCCATGCGTGTGCACGGAGGGGAGGGGTGTTGGAGGGGGTCTGCCCCATACTATGCCTTAATTGGGAGGGGGGAGTGGTTCCGATGAACGTTTGCCACCCCTGAAGGGGATCCCTGCGCACGCGTATGTTCCTGTCGTCATTGGTTTGTTGTATGAAGCTGTTCTGGAAGTACCACGTCGTGGTCACCTTTCTCTGCACCGTGTCCTTGTATCTGCGATTTAAGGTGCACTTACTACCTCTTTATAAGTACCGTTTAAATGAATCCATCGGTCAGACTAAACTGTTAGACGTCTCTCAGACAATATTTAAGAAACCACGCCACTGCATCGCCATAGCCCCGATTCCTCCGAATTGCGAAGACAGGAAGGACGAAGACGAGGCCATCATCGCATTACTTTTTGTCATGCCACCGCTATATATTACACAGAAAAAGTCTTGATATTCCATTTGCTAATCTAGTGCTAAACTTAGCAGTAGACACTGCACTTACCTTCGGTGCATCGGCTTTGGGCTACAGCCACATGAATTTTTTTATGCTGTTTGTGGTTTCCTTCAGGAAACAAAACAAATGCGATTTTAAATTCCCACTTTTATAAGTATTCTTACAGTAGTAATTAATGAACAAATAATTACAAGAGATAAATAAAAGGTTGGGTTACACTCTAATACGACTATTTTAATTTCTCTTCAGGATAACCCTTTAGCTCTTTGGTATGATTGTATAAGTACGCGATTATTGCACTGTCTCCTTTATGTGTTTCCTTTTATTTTCTGTTTAATCATTACCTAATATTCCAAATATTCTTTAAAACTTCATGAGCAATTCTTGGCCCAGCCACGTGAGAAGGAAATCATCATCATCATCACAATCTCTCGAGCGGCACGTAAGCCACGAGGCAGAAGAAGAAGGAGCTCGACGAGTGCGCTTGCGATTCTGCTCGATCGTCGGTTAAGCGCTATTACCGATTACTTTCCTGCGTCAGGGACACTAGCTCCTATCGAATTCGGCGCCGCGCACTTGAACCATGCCGCAAACACTGTTGCCGTCCGACAGGACGCTGTTGATCAGTCGCGGCACTCGGCGCCTGAGCGAGATGCTCAACAAGCGATGCTACTGGGGCGGCGTCTCGGCCCTCGCGGCCGTCGTCTTCGTCATGATCGGTGTCACCGCGCTCCCTCAGCTCGAAGGCTTCTTCGCGCCGGCCCACCTCTCCGTGAACGTCACCGAAGACTCGCAAGACGAGCCGCAGAAAACGAACGACTCCATCGGCGAAGAGATGGCTTCCCTGGCTGCGACGTCGCGCCCGCGACCACAGCCGTACGTCTGCAGCACGGGCGCCTGCATCAAGGAAGGCAAGAGGGTAGTTAAGGCCGTTGACAACTCGACCAATCCGTGCGACGATTTTTACCGGTTCGCCTGCGGCAGGTGGATGGCTTTCAACAAGCCCGGCCCCAGAGATGCCAGGGCGTCCGTCGACGATCCGCCTCCTCTACAGCTACGCCGAGATAATGACCCGGGTGTTGGTCCAGAAGCACAGCGTCGTGCCCTCGGTGAAAGTGCTCTTCGACAACTGCGTCAACCCGACCGCCGAACTCTTTGAGCACATACGGAGCGTCTATTTCTACCTCCTAGGCTTTCAGGACTGGCCTTACTTGAGCACCAGCTCGGGCAGAATCAGCGCCGATGAAGTGTCTTCTAAGATGGGCGACCTCCACCGCCACCTGGGCATCGACAGTCTCTTCCATTTCTCGCTCGTCGAAGAGTACGAAAACAATGGCACTCTCTCACCCGTTATTGGGGAACCAAATCTCCTGGTAGGCAAACTTCAAGGACCCCTGAGCGAATACCGATTCCTCAGCGACGCGTTCCAAGCCCTGATGCACTCTATGGGCAAGGTTGCCGACACAGACGTCGCTCAGATCGAACTGGACCTCGCCCAACGAAAGGCTTCGCACACGCACGACTGCATGCTTTTTCCCAAGCACTGCGGCGCGATGAGCTTGTCCAACCTCCCCGGCTCCAGGCTCTTCTCTTGGCGTCTACTGTTGGATCGAGCCTTTGGGGACCGTATTTTGGCCATGGCCGGACACAAGGTCAAGGTAACGAGTTTGGAATACATTTCCAGTTTCACGAACCAGGGAACGCTACCGCGCAAGGCGGACGTTCTCAATTACATCGTGTTTCGCGTGTCCATGGCGCTCTCGCCTTTCATCAAGAACGTCGAGCTGCGAAACAAGCTGGCCTCCATCGCGTACGCCGACCAGCCCGAGTTCGCCAAGCACTTACCCGCCACCCACTACTGCGTCAAGCTGCTGGACCGCATGGAACCCTACGTCCCGATGATACTGGCCTACAGCGGCTCTGTCAAACTGCTCGGCTACGAAACGTTGAGAGACCTGCTCTTGAAGCGCCTCAACGCCAGTTTCTACGAGACCATGCGCAACGACACACGTTTTTTCGGCGCCTTCAAGGATAGCCTGCTGAAAAAGCTACGAGCTCTCTCCTGGGAACCACTGGTGCCGCGCAGTTTCTTCGACAAGGCGTTCCGCAACAAGTACTTCAGCAACATGTACAGCAGCAACCCGACGCAGCCGTTAAACGCGTTCTTCTACTACTGGCTGAAGAACGCCATGATGAGGCAAAACTGGCTGTCTTCCGATTGGTACAGGCAGTACAAGACGGGCTGGAAAGGAGGATTCTTGCGCACCTACCCGTCCCTCGAAGCGCCGTACCGAAACCTGGAGATACCACTGGCCGTGTTCGATTTTGTTATGTCGAGCCACGCGTCGGTGCAGCTGCTGCACGTGCCAAGAGTGGCCACCCGAGTCTACCGTAGCCTCTACCGTTTCATATATTACTGGGCGTACACTTTTTACTTTCACACGACGGCTACGGACCCGGTGTCTGTCTTGGAGAACATCCGAGGTTGCCTGCAACAAGACTACGCCTCCTTGAAGTCTCCGTTCTCCAATGCGTCCTTGAACAGCGAACGGACTTCCTTATCGGACCTGTTCGATGTATTGGCCATCCCTGCGGCTTTCGATGCCTTCCTGGCGGAGGCATTGAAAGGATCCAGCGCTTTCCAACTAGCGGGAGCGCTCTCTTTTACCCACGAACAGCTGTTCTTCCTTTATTACGCTTTTGGACACTGCGAGAACAATAACCCCGATTTCTTGGCCAAGTGGATGCGCCAAGGGTCCGAAAGCCCAGCCTGGTATAGAGTGAACGGACCTCTCCGCCATTTTCCGGCGTTTTCGAAGGCGTTCAATTGCCCGGCTGGAAGCTTCATGAACCCTGTTAAGAAATGCGTCAACTAGTAACGACCGTCGTTCCAGATACTTGCTCCAATTGAACGTGTAGATATGCGCACCGAACAATATATCTATACACTCGATAAAACATGTGTGGAAAGGGAAAAAAGCCTTGGTTCACATGATTCAAATAACCATTGGGAGTGTACACCAGCGTTTTACTCTTTGCAGAAAACAAATTTTGCTAAGCTGCATATTCCTTTTCATTGTTTGTGACATGTATTAATCTTCCAACGGCTGTACACGTGCACGAATATCATTTCGTCATAACACGTATCTCCATGTGTGTTTGACTGATTTAAAACAATTCGGCAGATCCCACGCATTGTGGGAATCTGTTTCATGCGAAGCAGCCAGCGAGTACTTCTATGCTGTATTTTATGGCTTTGAGCCAAGCGTTACGAGGTGGATATACGTGTTTTGTAAGTGTAGTAGCTGTGTGCACATCGTGGGCTTACCAGGCACGTCGACAACACTGGCGCTGACTGGCGTTTAAAGGGTAACTTATGGTGCGACGTAACGTCAGCCCTCGCGATAGAGTACATACCGAAACTATAAGTGCACATTATGGTGCAGTCATGTGAATATCATACGTAACTTTCCTCCGGGGCCGATTTCAATATAGCTTGCTGAATCATAAGAATACAAATGCAATATTTATTAGACTGCTATAAAAGCGGAGCCAACACTGGAACCACAGACGTTAATCTGATATGACACCGGTATCTTAGGAGTGCATACGTAGTGTTTATTGCTTGCTTGTAAAATTAGATAGCCAGAACCACAACCACAGTTGACGTTGCACGGACATTACGCCTGTATAGGCTGTTTTCTCAAACCTGGCGTGGCTTTGTGGTAGAATACCTGACTGCCAGGCAGAATGCTTGGGTTCGATTCCTGCTGGGATCCTAATTTTCATTCTTGCCATCCGTCGGGTCAATGCTTTCGATGTCGGTTTTTCTTAACACTCTCGCATTTCAATTACCATTGTCTGTTCTCGCCATTGCTGGGCAGATGTAAACTGTCAACCACCTGTGACGCATACTCGCACACCGCGGCCCGTGGTAAGCGGGTATGTGCCACACGTATCTGGAGTAAAGGGTTTGACGACGTACGCGACAGGATTTTCACGTTATTCATGTCGCGTGACCCGACAGTCATTTTCGTCAAATCCTCTTACCCTCCCATGCAAATTTTGGTCTACACCAAGTTAAGGAGGCGATCATGAGAGCCAGGGGCGTAGCCAGGCGGGGGGAGGGGTTGGGGTTCAACCCCCCCCCCCGCGAAATTTTTCAGTTTTGCTTGCGTATATATACACGCACACATACAAACGCACGCCCGAACATACATAAAGTATGGTTGAACCCCACCCCCGAAAAAAATTTCTGGCTACGCCCCTGATGAGAGCATCCAGACATAGGCGGCTAGATAGATAGATACGTAGATAGAAACGCCCAAAGTGCCAAAGGTTCGCTAAGAAATGCTTCGCATTTAAAATGCAGCAGAGAAGCTTCCTCGCAGGACATGCATTCTGGGGGTCGATTTTATGCAAAGCAGCTGTGAAGCAGCTGTGTATGCCGATCCCCCCCCCCCCCTTTTTTTTTTTTTTTTTTGCTCTCGGCTGAGCGTTACGAGAGGTGGTGGATCAGCTTTCGTATTGAGGGGCTTACCAATCGCGTCGACTATAACGACACCTAAAGGTAGATCCAACGCTTTTGCACGGAGTATTACATGTGGTAACGCTATACTCATCGCACTACGCCTGTATAGTTATGTTTCTTTTTTCCCGAAGCTCTTTCACTCATTGGTGTGGCTCTGTGGTGGAATACGCAACTATCAAGCGCAAGGGCTGAGTTTCCGGCTCGAACACCTGATTTTTATTATTTGTATCAATTGTGATTTTTCGCTAACGCACTATTTCAGCTGCTCAAACTATTTCAGCTGCTCAAATATGTTTTTGGAGTTAAATGAAAGAAGCTAGCCGTTTGTTTGTTTGAATTTCGCGCCTTCTCTACCATTTGCCGAGCCGGAGAAAAGATAAAGGGTGAGAAGAAATTGGTGAAGATACCTGTTTTCAGAACGCGATAGCCTTTTGTAGCTTGTTCTCCGTCCTCTTGACATTCAAGGCTTTGTGTGGAGCGTTTTCAAACACGCGTTAGTTTTACGTTTTAGAAAGCATCTTGTGAACGGTTTTCGAAAATGAGTACACCATCCGCTTTCCCTGCCTCCGTCTTCTAAGAGCTGCCACGTTGCTTCCATCAATGTTTTGCTCCCAGTCTTTTAATTAAATAGTTACCAAAAACTGCAAGTGTACATTGGTACGTTGCTAGAAGCGAAACCGAAAGTCTCTTGGGGTTGTGAAATCCGATATGCGCATTTCTGTGTGGTTGCATTAAATGAGACGTTCTATCGCAGAGGAGTGTATAAGAGTTCATCAAGATTTCGCAGATCTAACGAAACTGTGAGCCTCTTGTTGTTCCACTTTCAACCGACGTATTTTGTTTTGTACCTGTTGATTTGCTACGGGGCAGGTGGCGCCAGCTGCGAGGTAATGCGGTGTGCGTGCGTTTGGTGCGTGCGCTCAATGCGTAGCGTACGCACGTAAAAAACTGGGCTTCTCCTCGCACCACTTATTACGCGATTTACTTTTTTACCCTCTCAAAATGTTGGCTGCTCGAAACGCTTCCTCGTTGGCCACGCACGGGGCATCGCAGCTTTATCAGGTACGGTTGATAAGACCTCGAAACCCGCTTTAATCTGTGCGCTGGAGAGTGTGGTTTACGGTTGCAAATTTTGCCCCACGCTTCGTACGGGAACACGCGAGCTGCGCACACACGACTCGTGCCTCTGCATTTGGCGAGTACAGGTAAGGATCGTCTTTCGCGATCCCGTGTTGCATCCCCAGTTGGAAGTGCGCTTGGGGCAACCAGCAGAAACCTGATCACGCTACGTGAGCTGTTGATGTCGGTGCTCGTGTGCGGCTCGTCAGCATGTTTTTTTCTCTCCGGGCGTCGCTTGTTGGTGCACAGCAGTATCACAGCGCAAAAAGAAAAGAAACTGCACTTTTCTGCACGGCTCAGCATGAACACCTGTCATCCTTTTAAGGAGCTTGTAGCGCGTGGGTCTGCGATCGCTCTCTCTCTCAGCGGCACGTGAAGGTTTCAATATCTGGCCATTTCGTCGCACACGGTTTCGTTTTTTCTGCGGCGCTAACTCTTCAATGCCGGTGTTGTTGTGTTTTGCGCAGCATGTCGAAAGCCGAGAGCCAAAGGGAACAGCACACTCCTAAGTTTCTGACGCCGCCTTCAACGCCGAGGAGGGTCATCGCGTACCAAGAAAAGCTGAAGCAAACCTTCAACCCAAGCTTGTTTCTGCAGAATTTCAACTTTCCAATACCGTTTCGAAGAAAACCGAAACCAAAGGTAAACAGCAGTTATGCGGATGAACATGCAAAAATTTTGCGGGAAGATTAACACCTGCGGATTAATGTCGCCATTCCGATATATGATTAACACCTGGGCATCTGCGTGTTTTTTTTTTAATTCTTTTTATGTTAAAAGATGTAAATATGAAGGTTGCCGTTGTGAACTGCCTGTGATTGCTATAAATGAAATTTAAAAGGCTGTTAGTAATTCCTTCAATCTCGTGATAAATGTGCCTCTGTATGGCTCTGTTTGACAATGCATCGAAGAGTCTATGGGTGTACATTAATTGCTCACATTTAAACTATTGTTTTTCAGCCTAGTGAAGATACCACAGTCTTTCCTACTCCTTACAAGACGCTTTACCACCCGAGGGTTGCGAGACACCAACCGTTCCGCAGGTCCGAGTTCATCGAACTTGCCAACTTCGGTGTGGTTGAAATCGACCCAACAGAGAGCGGCGTGGGCCACGACTTTGAGCCAGTGGTGTTCAAGAATCCGACTTGGTGTGACTTGTGCGGTGACTTTGTGTGGGGAGCCTGCAGTTTACAGCAAGGGCTTCAGTGTCAAAGTGAGAAAGCATTGCTGTTCTTGAAAAGTGACGGTAAAAAGTGTGAATTCTATTTTCGCACAGATGAATATTGGTTTTTACTATGCTACGAAATGATTTGCACCGCTGTGAGAGCCTCTCGACATTACAAACCAAAGAAAACATGTCTGAGATAAATCAGCAATTCCCAGAGCAACAAAAAGAGAGCTGCGTGATTAAAATTAATTCAGATTTCAGTCTCAATGCATGCTTGAAAGTGAAGGTGCCTTGAGGTGCTCTGAATGGACCAGGTTATTGTGTAGCCAGTTTCAAACAGACAAATTCATAATTTTTCGCAGGAAATATCTAATATTGAGAAAATGAACAACAAACTGTACTTAGAAATATGATAGTTAGCAGTACAGTACTACACTAAGGGCTTAATACGAGCTAGTTGCTAAGACAATATCTTTAAATGAAGCAGAACAAAATGTCCTGAAATGCAGCAGTTCCTGGATAAGCACAAAGGCTTCTAACGTTAAGCTTTCTTACTGCGAAGTCTGTATCTATTTCGTTTGCAGCTTCAAACTACCTTTTTGTGGATGATAGCTAGGGTGGGGCATCAACTAAAATTGTCAACCTGAATAACTCCAAAGTTTTAATTCGTTAATCAGACTTGTAGAATTAGTCATATATTGTGGCACGTGGACAAACTTAGCAGTAGAAAAAGAAAACACACCACTTGAATTTAACGTTCCGTGTGAGTGACCCTTTCCATGAGTCAAATGCAGAAGCCCCATATTTACAATAATGCTGCAGCAGTAGCGTATCGTGTTTCCTAGCGCATCACAGTAATACTACTACTATGTTGTTTACATTCAGGGCATCCGCTTTCATCCTAAACAGGTCGGAAGCTTTGTTTGACAAGTGTGTTTAGGCAGCGAGTGCATCAGAGCACATGCCTGCAGCCGTTTTATATATCCTCTCTCCCTCTGTGCAATATGTCAATGTTCGCATGCTCCGTGTGAGTCAAAGTGTATGTCTCGATCAGTCTTCTTCTAGTGCATTAGCGTGATTCGCTTTCCTAGTGCGTTTACAGCCGTATGCATGGATACAATTCACTAGCAATGCGATGCGATGCAGTGCTTGTCACATTCATGTAAATGCACCCATATTTACTCAAATGCAGTCGAAGGTCTAGCTGTAAAAGGAAATACCCAGGTTAAGCATTCATTTTTGCTTCTGTTAGCTGGAAGTACTGCACACGTGACTATCACCTGAAAGAGAGGCGCCATCTTATGGCTCATTTGATTAGCCACTTTAGAGTGCATGGTAAATAGAAATTTATTGTTTGTAATCTATTTGCCTGGTTCATTCGAACAGCTTCATTCTGGCTCAAAACACTCAGAGGTGCCTTAACCTTCAAGCTACTAGCGCGACCAAAATACGACTGAGAACTGTTGCAATTACTCAGGGAGCTACTTTGAATGTTCACTTAGGATGGGTTTTCTCTGTCTTCACTCTCCAGAGGGCTTCACATTGTTACAAACCAAATTAAAATGTGGTAGTAACTGTGAAAATGTACCTGGAGGATTAGGGAGATTTAAGGTCAACATGACATTTCCTTCTTTGCTGTTGAGCGAGCAGAGCAGATGTGTCATCGCCCTATGCTTCCGAGACCTTGCTCGAGATCTCAGCCGAACAACTACTCTGAAGAAATTGATCGTGATTACAGTAATAATAGAATAATCATCATGTTGATTAATCTGTTGCCCAATGTCACTGACACCTTCTGTCTATCAGAACTGTAAGTTACGCAGAATACTTTTTTCACTCCATCGTCCTGTTTTCCTCCGTTTCAGACTGCAATTTTACTTGCCATCTAAGGTGTCGGAGTTTTGTCGCATTAGATTGCAAAGGCCAAGGGGAAATGGAGACGAGCGACCTAAGTGAACAGAAGCAGGACAAGAGAAAAGAAGGAAATGTGAGTTTTATTACTTGAATGCCCTTGGTGTCTTCCTGTCCAACTGCAGGGAGCATTAAGGCAACAGGGGTCATTAGAAGTGCATCATCTTTGTGTAAAAGCAGTAAAAAGAAATTGCTGTTGATTTATGAGTGGGTAGTTATTGTTAATGCTGTGAAAAAGCTCCACTGCACGTTGTAGCATTGCAGAAGAAAAGGGTGTGCTGCGTAGCCTTCGCCTGAAGCTCTAAGGCCTGTGTGCTGGAGGGATGAGTGCTGGCAGAAGTATCTATGGTGCAACTCTTGTACTAGTTTTTGTGTTCTGATGCCATGAGATAAAGTTATCTTAATATTGCAAAAAGAATGATAAAGTTTTTTGAAAGATGTATGGAGACCTGATTCTTGCCCTCGCTGTGATAGGTACTATCGCGCTCAGTATAAGCTACACCATGCAAATGCGTGGCCAAGCGCTCTGCAAGGTTGTACAGTGGTGCTGATGGTAGCATTTTTTCGAGTTATCGGGAGAGAGTTTGGCTGTTCCTGCGATCACGTATCGCTCCCACTTGCTTGTTTTCACCCTTGCCCTCATTTATTTGAAGGAACCTTTTGCCATTTATTGTGCTTTATTAGGAGCGAAGCTCCTAATAAGGCACAATAAATGGCAATAAGGCAAAATAAATGGCAAATGGCAAAAGTAGCATAAATAGTGGGGTGGCAGTCTGTTGCAAATGAATATTAATTGGTTTAGCCATCCTCTGGACACCTACAAATAGACTACCGACCAGGCAGGTGAGGCTACAGAGACTGCATGTAGGTGGTAGTGCAAACAGTGCAAAAAAAAAAAAAGCTAATCTGAACTCACTATGTTTGCGGCAGCACTCTGACGTGTCACTTTCATGATGATTACACATTTGGCACGGCATTGTATATCTGGGAACAGCGAGCTTTTAACAAAGCATAACTCTAATTAAATGTGAATATTTTTTACTTGCCTTCCACGAACAGGGCCGTATATCGCCATTGTTTCTTGAGGATTTGCCTAAAGATGAACTAATGTCACGAATTCAGTCCTACAACCTACAAGAACCAGGACTTGACATGGTTTTGGTAAGAAACTGCATTTATTTAGTTCTTTCTAGTTTTACTTATTACCCCTGACTATTGTAGCAGCAAGAGAAATAAGCAACATTCTGCAGACATTGTCAAAAATCGATGTTCACTGAAAGCTAGAGGCTAGTTATTTAATTTAGTAGTTATGATTATACCACCTGCCAATTTTAGCCCTTTTCTATTTCACCAATAAGCATTGCCTTTCCTTCTAACATGGCGTGAAATCAAAATTAAATGATAATTTGCTCAACTATGCTTTTCTATGGAAAATACTATGTCAATGGACATACTGTATGCTGCCAGGATCTGTAGGCATAGGGATACATTTTTAGACATTTATTATAAAGTATCCGTATTGTGCTTATTTAGTAATACTATAGTGGAAGGTGGCGTTCAAGGTTCTATAACAAGTTCTATAGTAGCAGTAATAGTTTACTTGTTGTTACCAACTTTAGTTGCGACTAAAACTGTTGTGTCAGGAATGTGACTGTACTACATAGTTATACATTGCAAGGGGCACTCTTCCTGTTCAGTGCAAACTACCGAGTAATGAAGTTTGTGAACTCTTTTATTGCCCACAAATGCAGCAAGAAGACGGGTCGGTGCGAGGTTTTGTGAGAGTGCGCATGAACCTGATGCGTCCCATCAATGTTGTCGCGGGTACAAGACCTCCGTCCATTTACAACATCCTCAAGGATGATGACAGTGATAGAAAAACGCTTACTTCCTTCTACCTGCCTAGGGACACTATAAAGGCTCTTCACATTACAAGGTAAGCAGGAAGCCTTATACTAGAAAGCATGGGTATAGAGAAGGTCCGAATCACGACAGTTTCCGCTGGAACAGTTCCTTCAGCATGGTCGAAAAGACTCTTCGGCATAGATTTAACAGGTTTTTCACTGTAGTCTCACAAAATAACTTCATGATGCTTCACATGATGCTTTAACTCGCATGGAAGTGTCAAGATCAGGGTTTTATTTGCCCCCGGGAAACCACATTGTGTGCTCACTGTTAATGTACTGTCGGCGTAAAATGAAACCCGAACAGCGGCAAGCATTCGCAGTGGTATAGTACGCGCCGTCCGATTATCACCATGCACAGGCGCGCATATATGCACAGCGTTGCCGAACCGGATGCGCACACCTGTCCATGGTGACGATTGGAGGGCACGCACTAAACCACTGCGAATGCTTGCCGCTGTTCGGCTTTCATTTGACGCCAATTGTACATTACATAGCAGTTTATCTTGGAAGTGTGTGGTAGAACACAAGCAGTCAACAGAAAGTGGAAAAGAAAATCAATGCATATAGGATGTAAGAATTTAAAACAAATTTTCCTGCATGGAGGTTGGTGAGCACTTGAACTTTCATTGTGAAATGTGCAGAGTTGCTATAGATAGTTGAGCATGATGTCATAGACAAATAACAACATTGAATGCTGCTGCTGTCTGAGTTGCACTCTGAAGACAGTGGCAGAGAATTGGGGAAGCTGCTTGCGAGTACGCATTTCCTCATTGAAGGCTTTTGTTATACCTTCTGGGACGTGCTTGCATCAATAGGCAACCAAATGTGAAGTAGATGAAGCACTTTGTGCTTCTCTTATGGTTCTTTCTGACAACAGGGAATTGCTTACTTTCGGGGAGCATTCGGTAGAGTTTCTAGCGCAAATGACAGCTCTCCATGAATTATTACTGTATTTACCAAGTTTAACGCACATGTCTTGAAATAGAAAATGAGTTAGAATAAAAAAGTTTACTGATTACGACTTAGTGCAGAGCCAAAGCCATGTACCTGTCGTTGGCAGCAGCTTACCTGTCAGAGCCAGCTTCATTGCCACCCTGATTACTAGGTGGCTGCAGAAGTTTTTACGTAGCCATAGAGGTCCTATCCAAGCATTTAGGCATGCTGTGGCATCGCTTGGCAATAATGGGCTGACAGTGCACTGCAAAGCGCCGTTTTTATGTGTTGTGTTAAGTGCCAAGCTTGTGGTCACGGGTTTGCATAAGTGCTGCTCTAGTGACAGGAAAGCCATGTTGCATGTTGTCGTGATGTCACAGCCTTACGTTGAATCACCTGGCAAAGTTCAGGCATAAGCCATTGGTGATCCCCGTGTTGTCATTTAACCCCTTTCATGCCACACTTATCCAAATTCTGACCAAAAATTACTAGTCTTCTTTGTATGCTTTCGCTGCCAACATGTTTTAATTAGAGCTGTGCGAATAGCAAAATTTTGGGTGCGAAGCGAATTCGAATAATAAAGATTGAGTGCGAATCGAATCGAATAATTTCGAATAATTTTCTAATATTTCTCAAACATTTTTCGAATAATTCGAAGTGAAATTACAGAAAAAGTTAGAGAGGATTCCTAAGCATGTTCTTATGAGATAGCAACATGAAAGTGTTTCTTTTTGCTAGGTTCATGAAGCACTGGCAGGGTGGTGTTTCATAGTTGTCTTATCAAGAGTGAGGCAATGTAGAGGGCGAATTGTATTTATGTACATGATTTGGTGCAACCAAAAGTTGCCAACAACACTTTACATGTGATAGGCAGAGATGCCATTTCCTCAGCCTCTCCTCCTCTTTCAACTTCTGTGGAAGGCCAACTGATGTGGCGAACAAGGGTGTGCTCCCTTCAAGTTTGGAGTTCCAAATCTGCCAAGTAGACGTCGATATATAAGAACATCTGAAATTTTGGATGCTAAAAAGCTTCGGCGTCTGATTTTTCATACCTCCTGCCCAAATTTCAGGTCCCAAACAGCATTAATTGAGTCCCCAACTCTGCCACATCTTTCATCTCCATATTGGAACCAGCGTTTTCTTGAGTTAATACATTTGCGACCGTAGCGGAGCTTGAAAGGCAGCTTTGCCGCAATACGGGGGTGTGATGAGGTGAAGCATATTGAAACTCTAGGGACCACTTCCAAACGGACGTTCACTGTCTCTTGGCTAAGTTCGACCGTAACGGACCTTGAAAGGCAGCTTTGCCGCAATACGGGGATGTGAGGAGGTGAAGCATATTGAAAATCTAGGGACCACTTCCAATCAGACGTTGACTGTCTCTTGCCCAAGTTTGACCGTAACACAGCTTGAAAGGCAGCTTTGCCGCAATACCGGGGTGTAATGAGGTGAAGCATATTGAAAATCTAGGGACCATTTCCAACCGGACTTTGTCTCTTGGCTAAGTTCGACCGTAACGGAGCTTGAAAGGCAGCTTTGCCGCAATACGAGAGTGTAATGAGGTGAAGCATATTAAAAATCTGAAGGGGTCACTTTCAACCGGACGTTGACTGCATTTGTCTTTGGGAAGTTCGAATAGTTCGAATAGTAAAATTTCAGTGCGAATCGAATCGAATAGCAAACACTATTCGAAAAATATTCGAAATTTCGAATATTCGCACACCCCTAGTTTTAATTTTTAATTCCTTCACACAAACAAACTCGCTCCTGCTTTTGCTCCCCACTTGTATATGTACCGCTATCTGATAGAACTTAGCAAAGCACCAAGACGAATCCAGCTAGTCTGTGGTACTGCAAGGAAAGGAAGAGCATCGTCATCGAGCCGAGGACATCCTTGGCTGTTTACATGATGGAGCCCAGCTTGTCCATGGCACTGAAGGGATTAACAAATACAGAATGTAAAAAAGTAGTGGCTTCTAAAGAGTATGACATGTAGCCCATTGTAATAATCTATCGGTGAGTGACAACAGTGGACTTGGGTGTAAATCACCACTGCATTTCGTTCTGAGATGATAAACTCAACAGCTGTTAGGATAATTAGTTAATTAGTTAGCTAGCTACCTAGCTAAATCTATTTTGTTGGCACAAAAACTACTTACACTATGCTGTGTTAGCCGCAGGGTGTCATCAGCAGCTGTTTTGTTTTAGCTATTGCCTGAAACGGATCTGTGCTCCAATGAGAGAGGTCTTGAATCAAAGAGCAGGGGTTCCCCAGCAAAAAATAGTTATACGATTGGCTCTCTGAGGCTCCAAAGGGGTGACTAGGGGAGCAAGTTGAAATTCCACAGGGCCGACACACACCCCTCCCCCTTTTTCTGTCTCCCCTTTGTGCCACCCTTTGTTTTAAGCAGTGTGATGCTACATTGCTTGGTTTACACTGCTTAACTCTCAAGCATTACCGGATATTTTTGCACCATTTTCAGAGCCACACTAATTACATAATTCCTTAGCTGTAGAATGTTATAAAAAGGTTCGTTATCAATAATTCGATAACACTGAGGTTTCTAAATGATACAAGTAGTTTGTTTTATATATTTGCAACTCGGTTAGCGAGCTAAAAAGATCCTGCATCCTTCGTTGTTCGAAAGTTTCTCGTCTCTGCTTGGCCACTGAGTCCCGTCGTGCCGGCCACTCTTTCTCTCCCTCTCTCATTCTTGTTAGCCACGCCTTCCAGTCCAGCAAAGGGGCAGTAGGAGCCTGGTCACCATCCCGTTCACAGAAACATTACGCAGGTGTTCCAGTCACCCAACCTTTCCCGTGGGAAAACAGGTGTCGGCCAGAGACCCCGCGACGATTCGGGCGAAAGGGATTATCTTTAACATAGAATAGCAGCATGTTTGTTTCCATCAATGCAACACACAACCTTCTCCTTCCCACCCATTGCAAAAACGTGTTCAGAGTGGCAGACATTCGATTTAATAGAGTCCAGAGAAGCCGCAGCAAATAGAACTGTTTGACTTTTTGTCTCGGCAATTGCATTTTCTTGCTGTTGCAGTTCTTGGTCAGCGTTTGTGTCAATTTGGGGACACTGCCGATGTCATGGAAATGTTGCTTCTGTGTTGCAGCGAATATTCTGTGCGGGAACTGATAGTGGCCCTTCTAAAGAAATTCAAAGTAGCAGACAATCCACGGAAGTTTGCACTTTATGAAAGTCAAGTCGACGAAAGCACCGGTGAAGGTAAGTCTTGCTATGTATTTCAGCAAGTCTTTCTTAGTTCTTGGCTCATTTGTCGTGAAGGGCAATGCTGTTGTGTTGTAACGGTTTCAAGTTTGCTGTTTAGCGAGATTTTGCACCTTTAAGTATTTTACATACTATACTACTTTCAACTTCTTAAGTTACAACTACTGTTTTCCTGTGATTCAGCACTGTCTTCCTTATTTCCTTGTAAATTCCATGTGCATATCAAAGCATTTAAGCTAGTAAGAGAGCCCTTGTTGTTCTCAACATAACATTTTTTAAGTACTGCAAAGTCTGACCTCTTCTTTCTTATTGTTTCAGTCAAACTTAGGAAACTTCAGGATACAGATAAACCTCTATGGCTTGCGTTGGACTGGAATAGCCGAACGAGGCAATTTGTTCTTCAGGAAAACGATAATAGTGATATAGAGGTAAGGATATGTGCTCATTCACTAATTCTTCTGATTCAACACCAAAGCTGACTTGGTGTTGCTGAATATCAATACTGTGATGCATACGCATACCTTATAACATTAGTGCAGACTAACAGACAATAATGCCAAGGAAAGTATAGGGGATGTTATTTGTAGTAATTGGGATATAAATGTGAAGAAAGTAAAGTGGACGAAAAGATAACTTGCCGCCGGGAGTGACCGAAGCTGCAACCTTCGAATAATGCGTCCGATGCTCTACCACTGAGCTACGGCGGCGGTCATCCTCCCGTCTACTTTATGGGGTATATATGTGCATTTAAACCTAGGAGTGTCAGTCAGCACCGATCGCAGCCATGGCAGCGAGCGTGGAACACTATTTTTCTGCCTGTTGGCGTCACGTAGCACATGATCTTTTTACGAGCTGGCAGCCGACCAATCGTCCCTTGTATGCTGCCTGAAGGCATCAAGTCTGCCACAACGAGACCCTCGCTATGAATGAAGGAAAGAAGATTACTTTCATGGGCTTGTTTTTCTTTGTTAGACACAATATTAGTGCGAACTAACAGACAATAATGCCAAGGAAAGTATCGGGGATGTTATTTGTAGTAATTAGGATATAAATGTGAAGAAAGTAAAGTGGACGAAAAGATAACTTGCTGCCGGCATGGACTGAACCTGCGAACATGCAGATTTTTAACGGTCTCACCAGGAGGCTAGCAAATGACAAATCACAAGGCAAGAGCAAATCAACAGTTTAAGGCGCAAGGTTTTCTTTTACTGGGTGGCGCAAGGTTTTCTTTTACTGTATTGGTGTCACTGATCCCGTTAATGGGGATGGCAATCGCCGGGCGGATTCCAAGGGCTGGCGTCTCGGCCCTCCGAAAACGCACCATGAAAGCGTGGACAATTTAGAGTTGGTCCTTTTAGTGTGCCAGCGAACGCCGGTTGTGGTCCAAAGACCGAGTCAGAGCTGAGAGTCGATAACACAAACGAAATATGTTCTCAGTTAAGGCAGTACAAACATCATAATCACATGCACACTCGGCTGGTACCAGTTGCAACTTCACAATATAACTCCGATGGTGTTAACGGGAACTAAACAAACAGATCACGCGCTACAAATGCAATCTCATGCATCACAACCATTCAAGAACAGTTAAAGTCCTAAATATTCAACGGCATATCCAGTCCACAAGTCTTGGACGGTACTTGAATGCATCTCTTCTAGGAAACACCCACGCCAACTCCAGCGGTGATCGCATAGTTCCCTTCGTTGACGAAACTTGTCACGGCTCACACGGCATCATCATCCAATTCTTCCAGATCGACGATCGACTGACCGCACATCATCATAAACACGTCTTCTTTGGCTGACGGAGCCACACTCAATAACTTCACCATCTCCGGGCCGACTGACTCACTTACTCACTGACTGCTCGCTGGTCGTCATGGCACGCTTTTATTTTCTCTTCCCCGGGTTCTAGGAGCATCAGGAGTGTTCTTCGGCGTGCAGTAGAGCCAAGGCTAAGGAATGTTCGAGGTTTCTCTCGCCGGTTCTACTCACGGCGGCGTCGCTCGGCGATGCGTCATCCTTTCCCTCTAGAATGATCCAGGCTTTGCTGGGTGTTTGATCTGAGACTGCTAGTGGGCGAGGAGGATGTGGTGCGTCGGCGTTTTTTGACACTTGTTTTTTACATTGCGTACGCTTCTTGGGCGAGTGGCTCGCGCCGTTCTATCCCGCTGCCGTTTGAAAGCGGCCGCGCGCGCTTTATTGACGCGCTCGTTTTTGACAATTGGCTCATAGTTTGCATGGATTTACTTTGTACCTTTGCACTGACCCTGAATGGGTGACAGTTCTCACCTTTCATGCTATATCACATACACGTGTGTAGTTTGATATCAAAAGCAGAAGCCACCTTACAGAGTATGAAGTGCTGACCGTGCAAATCGCATGGGAAGGTGCTGCCACTGCTGCTGCTATGTATGGTTCACATCACGGCTTATGTCAGCATTGTTTCAACATCAAAGCATTGCCAATGGTGTCTTCACAAACAGAACATATGTGCTAGTATTTCACTTGTATCTAAGCAGCTATGTACATGTATTCACATTTGATGTCACGTTTGATGGCTGAAAGTAAATGTGGGTTGTATAAGAGATGTCATGTGGCAACTCTTGCCATTCACTTTTCGCTTAAATCTTGTCTTGAAAAATTGGTGCAAGGTTTTCACATTGTAGTAGTTGGTTTGCACAGAACATATGTACTAGCATAATTCCCATTGTGCCACACAATGTTTTATGGTTGTACTGTAAGAGATGTCATATGGCAACTCTTGCCATTCACTTTTCGCTTAAATTTTGTCTTGGAGAAATTGATGCAAGGATCACCTTTTTGTATTTGCATTGCTGGTTGATTCAGGCGTTTCTTCTTTCTTTTGTCAACTTGCAGTGGGAGGACTTCGCAATACCAGAGCTTCAGAACTTCCTTGAAGATTCTGGAACTCGAAGAGGAAGAGTACCTGACCCAGCTGAAGCTGAAGTACGACCTTGTGCGCTCCAAAATTCAGGAGGCAATGGACTCGTTTCCAAAGCCTGAAAGCGAAGTTCCCGAAGTCGAAGGCTCTGAGGCACACAGGGCCTGAGCATACAGAAAACACATCGAACTCTTGATTTTGGCGCTAGAGCTTAGAACTTTTAAAGTTGGTTTTTCAGTTTTCTCACATGCCGCAGGCCACTGAAAGTCGTACTATTGTCGACGACTTGAAGTGAGAAATGGTACAGTCGAGCTATCACATGCACCATGACTGAAACTGATAGTGGGCATTTGTGCATTCAATTTGGAGTTGACTCCATGCCTTGCAAGCAAGAACTTCCGGTACCATTGTTCGACGTTCATCTGACTAATTCCGGACATATTTTTGTGCTCATTCAACGCTCCATTTGTCCACCATTAGTAGTACCTGTAATTTGTATGTAGCCTTACTTGCTTTTATTTGAAATAGGTTCCTTTTCAGTGATGGACTAAATGCAGAAGGTTTTTTTTTAACTGGCACATGCCACAGCTGTTTGTGCCAGACAACTTGTAGATGTTTCAGAGTAGGCATATTCATTCCTTCCTCCTTTATTCTTTCATCTTTTAATCACTATCTGTTGACGTCGTCACATTTTAAGACAGAAATTAGCCATTCCCTCTTCACTTCTGTTTTTTTCTGTTGTAGGGAATTTCAGAAAACCGGTGTATGAGTGTTGTACTACAGTTAGCACAAAAGTGGGTAAATAGTTGTGTGTTTTGTTTTTTTCTCCATTCTGACTAACATAATAGTTTACGTCTGTATTTGTATAGAATACTGCAGACGTGTGTATAGGGTACCAAGTATTAACTCGAATGATAATATACCGTATTTTCTTGCATATAACCCGCACCATAAAATGGGAAAATGTGCTTAAAAAGGGGGGGGGGTGCTGGTTATATCCCCTTCAGCGGCAGTGTATACAACTGTACACATCAACTTCGGAAACGTGTCACGCAAGGCGTTTTTTTTTTTTTAAATGGCTTGAAACTCAGTGTGCACATTCGTGCTGGCTTCCTGAGTGGACAACTAGCGGTCATTTAGCTTATTTGTGCTGCGTATTGCTGGAGAGGGTCACTTTGCTGGAGACACTACCATGTTCGACAATCATCTGGCAAGCCGTGTTCCAGGACCAACGTTGAGAGTTTTTTCTTTGCTGGAAACGAATACAGCCAAAAAAAAACTGTGCATGCGTTTTGGGCGTAACATTTTATTATCTTTATGCAAGAATTGAAGCTGACTGATCGCAGAATAATGAGATAATTGATTGCCTGCTAATTAACAATAATTACTGAAACTCATGAAAAACAACACATTTCTTCATTTTCTTTCTTGGAATGTAATACTGAGTGCCTTGGAGTCATGCCATGCAAGTTTGACACATTTGCAGACAGTGCATCATAATTCGCGCCTGAAGGGGTTATGCAGCTGTTATGCAGGGGTTATGCAGTAGCGCGTTATATGCGAAAAAATACAGTAATTATTACAACAGACAGTACTGGGATTCGAAGGTAATGTTTATACGCATATAATAAAATAAAAAGCACTTGATTTTTTTACATACTATGATAAAAAATAAACCAAACCACTATAGATGTTGCTGTAAAGCTGTAATACAGGAAACAAGCTTGATGGGCCGCTTTCGTCTGATTTGTGTAATCTAGCATATTTAGGAGACAACTTTCCTTCGTTACAAGTGTAAAAGGAAGGCTGGCAAGATTGTGTGTGAAGTAAATACGACTTGTTGAGCATAAATTGTGATCAAACAGCCTCGTCTAATCAGAACGAGCTTTTGTGTTTCCAACAAGTTTAATTGCCTGTGATGGTTAATTTTAATAATTATTCCGCTAACTCTTGTGTTATTGTAAACAAGCGATTGATATTGTTTTATTTTACCTGCAAGTTTTGGGCACATTTGATTGATACCACGAAGAAGCTTGCATTGTTTCACTGAAACAGAGGGAACATAGATGAGAAAGCTTTATGCTGTTAGTGCTACCGTGTGCCATAAAACGGCATGAGTGCTATTCCGATAGCACTTCACGGAAACATCCAAATATGGAACATTGCCTTGCATAAATTAGCAATGCAATTAATTCTACTAACAATATAAATTTCAACCCATACTTGAAGCAATATGAGATTTTAAACCCGATTTCAAATGCACGATTTAAAATGGTGGTGCCATTGAAGTCATTTGTAGCGTTGTCTTCAGCGGTGCTGTTTGTTCAGTGAGATTTTGATGACATGGCAATCTCACGATAAGCGATAGGAAGCGTAGTTTTTTTGCTTTCATAATTCTCCGAACATAAAATCTCGCCCATGCTGCACTATTGCAACCATTTTTACCCAGTGGTGCACACCACGACCGACACGTTTCCCACTCGTTTCTTCATATTCTCTTAACCTTTAACTCTTTCTGCACCGGTGATAATTATAGCTGTCCCACGTGAAAAGTTCCTTCAGCAGGAGCAAGTGATGATTACATCTGTCGATTCCTTTCTAGCTGGCGTTACTAGACGGCTTGCATGTGGTTTTTCCTTTTATTCAAGTGCTTGATGCGTCCAGTAGAAGCATGGCTTTCCTGCTTGGCACGCTTCTGGGGAACTTCGTATAGTATCCCAATGTACCTGTGGAATGGAAAGGGTTAAAGCATACTGAGTGCAATGAGAAACTTTTATAGACTGTGTTTATTCACTTTGTAATGCGCCAAACACAGATAGCAACTACGGAAGGAGACACCAGGCAAGGGCGACAAAGCATTTTCCTTCTGTGGTTGCTAAACTCGTCGCAATCCTTAAAACCGTGCTCTGTGAGAAATACATAATAGAAGAAAGGTAATGCAAAGTAAGTTCTGGATTCTGAGGACACATACAGTAACAGCAACTCATATTGAGTAGTTATAGTCGTTGCAGCAGTCGTTGCTGCGCTGAACATTCCGGTTCTGGTAGAAAGCAGTGTATTTTGAGCGGTGTGCAATATTTTCCTATGCTCTTATCAGTATTGCAGCCTTCTTATAAGTCTTCCTAGTATGCAGTCAGCCTTCTCATCAGCAGAAAATAATTCTCCCTGATGTAGTAAATCACTTTAGTCAGTATTTCGGTATGACTGTAGCGCGTGAAATGGTAGATACCAGGCTGCTCCTAGCACCACAGCGCTGCCGTTTGCAAACATTCAAGGCATCTGCAGTTTCTCATTGTTGGTGTCTGTCCTTATCTTCTAGTTTTATGATCAGGGTCTTGAGAGGACCAACTGCTGACCATAAGGCCTTAGGATTAAGGAATAGTGGCAGAAATCATGGTTCAAAAAATCATGGCTTAAAATGCAGGGCAGGATTGATCAACAAACTACACATGTCAAAATTTAAGAAGTCTTCATCGAATCGGAGCATTGGCACATATTAGAAGTGTTGACATTTGTACATTGTGGCCACATACTAATGTGGATGCCTTATCTAAGTCACTTTTATCATATTTTTGGGCCTGAAGCTCTTTTCTCTATTTTTATCCCTGAAGCTTTCTTTTTCCTGTTATGTTTCGCTAGCACCTTCTTTTCAATTGTTTAAACTATAAATAAATATTTTGGGGGCATGTGGCACTTTCATCATGTCACATCTGAGTTGTTCGATGCAACGCAGATACTATTGCGGACAGTTCTTTAATTCTCTAAAGTAATGCATTTGAACGCCCTTCGTGCCCATTCCTTTGAGGGCTTGCTGCCGTTGCTTGCTTTCATTCTTGACTGTCATTGTGTCCAGTATTTCATGTGTACCTGTATGGGGGGAAACACTGTAGGCCACACATTTCTATTGAAATGTTGCTTGTGTAGTGCCTTCAATGGAATCACTACATGTAGTTAAGTAGTCTTTGGTTATGCGGTTTCTGTCACTGGGCAGTAAAATTGAACTTTACATTCCTATTTCTTAAATACTTAACTGGATTGTCTGCTGTGCTCTCACGGGGAAATTTTCTATTTTGGGCATATTTTATCAAATGGCAATGCAGATTAACTTGCTTGCAGTGGCATTTAAAAGTAACTCGAAGTTCACTTTGCACCTTGTAGCACTACTATGACATGACGTGATGCGGAGGAGGAGAAAGAAAAGTTGCAGACTCAAATGGTTCCCTCAGTTCCTTCGCTCATTTACCGTAACAGTGCTATCAAACTTTGTTTATATCTCGGTAAATCTGTTGCAGTCACCTCCGTTGATGTGCAAGTTTCCTCATTTGCGCAAGTTTCCTGGTGGAGGGTTGTAATTTCCATGCTGCTTCTTGCATGCATTTGATATGGTCCCTTTCGTTCCTCCTATTTGCCACGTGCACATCTATTCCTCTGTGGCTACTTTGCAGACTTTGGCCTTTTCATACTTTATTCAGCCGACTTGGAAACCCTGGTGTATCTATTTTGACTAACCAGAACTGCTGTCGAATGCCGCCAGAATAGCTTGGTGCAGTCGCACATGTGCGGAAGCTCCATCATTACAGATTTGAGTGAATTTGCCTGTTACATATTTCACGTCATCCTACCCTGTTGTTACTATCACCCTTATTGCTTTTCATTTTTTCTTTTTCTTTTTGAAAGCACAGAGTAGCCGGCTGGTGGAATTTATCTCAGGCCGGCTGCCCAGCTTTTCTGATTATTAACATTATCTTGATTACGACAAAAAACTGGTATGCGAGTGCAGGCACGTGAGGCATTCTTTCCTGTTTCCACGGGACAAATGGTATCTGACAAATGGTAACACGACAAATGGTATTCGCAAATTTTTTGCTCCCCCTTTCTTTCATTTCCCTTTTCTTTCTTTCTTTTTCTTTTCTTTTTTTCTCTCTTCCTTTTTTTTTCTGTGGAAGTCCTGCTAGAAACGCTGTATATTCTTTATATTGTCTAGTGTTCAGCACCTTACCATCTCTGTAAACTGAACATTCAGTCACCGCCTTACTTTTGCTAATGTGTTGCTGTGTTTGGTGTGTTAATTAGCATTAGCGACACTTCGTTTTTCTGTATTTATTGATTTTTTTGCTAAGTTTTAATACGATACTGTTAGTGTTATCATCCCCGCCACATGATGGGATTATACATATTCTACTGAAACTGTGCCATGTGCATGCGTAGTGTGACTTATAGCTACAGCAGACAAAAATAGAAAGTGGCTTTTGGAACAGTAGTGGTGACAATAGGGATGGTGACCGCATGCTAACATTCTCTTTCAAATTATCACATCAGAGTCCAATTATAGCTGTAGTGCGTGCAAGAAATGTTTGTAATTCTTTAACTTGATGAATGCCCACAACCAACCCGAAGACGTCACACGTTTCTACTTAACGTGCCTGTGGTATTATGTAGAATGGTGTTCTACAAAGCGTGACAATTTTTAACTTGCTCGTTAGATTCTCCAATACTTACTGAAAAATCTGTGTTCTTTTGGTATCGGAGGCTGTTGCTGGACCATATTTTGGGTGTTGTGCTGAGCTGTAGCCATGAACTGGGATGTAGATCTGCTGCCAACTTGCAGAACTAACGTTCTGGTATACGCTGCGGCAAAGTAATCCTCGTTAATGCCTTTAGCTTTACCGTAATGTGCGCTGTACCTTAATGAGCCACGATGGTGAATTGCAAATCTACCAGCAAACCATAGAACCGATGCAGGGCTGAATTCTGCAAGCGTCACATTCAGCAACACTTCTAAATTTTTGCAGCACATAAATCTGGCATGATGCCTCACTAAACCTCAGGGTGTATTTGGTAACATAATGATTCTGTTTCCTATCCTCTCTGTGTGCCAGTAAACGTTACAGGGATCTGAAATCAATGCTGACACATGCCTGCATTGGAAGTTATTCTATCACATCTGCTTTAGCGAGCTCTTCGAGATGTTAGAAGCATAGAATTTCTAAACTGCCATTGGGGAGAATGGCAGTGCTAGGTTTTACAAAGTTTTTCAGAGAGAAATTTCATCCAGCATGTGAGCGATGGGAAGTACAGCTGTTTGGCGTAGCTCTGAATGCAAAGCAACTGCAGCCTCGTAACAACTCTTGTCTAGGTAGAAAAACAGGAACTGCATACCCAAGAAATTTGGCACCTATTACAAAGGATTTACCATAAAGTTGCTCACAGGGTAAGGCACTGTGAAGTTTGCACTGGCGTTGAGAGTTTTTACTTTTCCTATCTTCTAATGCCAAGAGATAGCCAGTGGCAGTGAGTACAGCTAGTGCACTTGTGAAGACATTGCACGTGAAGCAGCTTATAAAATTTAAGACGAAACATTCTGCAGCACTGTGCAACAGTAAAGTGACAATGTGCCACCATTGCGACTATGGTACAACAGCACGAAAGGCACATTGTTTGGAAACTAGCGTACCACCAGGCGAGAAGATTGAATGAATGGAATGAGCTATTCACTTGCGAGCGTGTAAGACGCAAGCTATCATGGGGAAATGAAGCCCAGTGAGGGGGAAGTGCTTTTTGTAAGGAAAAGAAAAGTGGTGGTACGATCTGCAGCCCTTAATGGAGCACAGCTCACAGTCAGGAGAGACGTGCTTGAGGAAGGGAGCACTTAAGTTTGCTCAGTTAAAATTTTGAAGTGCAATAGCTTTTTCTGAAGAATAATATAATTTTTTTCATATAAAAATTGTTTATGAGGCTGTTGCATAGTTTTCATAGGTCCTTCAGATGGTCTTTCACCCGCCACTGTGGTCTAGTAGTGATGGTGCTCGACTGCTGACCCAAAGGTGGCGGGATGGAATTCTGGCCACCACGGCCGCATCATCGATAAAAGCAAATATGCTTGGGGCCTGTGAACTTAGATTTAGGTGCATGTTAAAGAACCCCAGGTGGTCTACTTTTCCGGAGCCCTCCACTATGCCGACCCTCATAATCATATCGTGGTTTTGGGACGTTAAACCCCAACAATTATTATATTATGGTCTTTCAACAGTTTCATTCCTGTAAAATTTAAGTGGATCTGTGCCACTTTCCGATGCGAGTAAGTACACACGTGCAATACTGTCATGGTTGCGGCTCTGAAAAACATGATATTCACCTAATATGCATTGTATAGACTCTTAACAACTCTAGTGCCATTGTCATATATAAGGGCTAAGTATTGTGGCATACTTTGGGCGTGCTTACTAAGTGCTTCCTGTAGTCTGCTGTGTCAAATATCACTAGGCTGTTTTGCTGCTTTAGGCAAGCTACGAGAGGACTTTGGTTGTGGGTATTGTGTTACTGGGGTATCGCGAATGAATAAGGTAGAGTATGTACATAGCTGCTGGCTTTGAGATGTAACTAAATGTAATCAAGATTTAACTGCACTATTTTACATGCATTCTGTACGCTCTTTAGCACACCATCTGTTCACTTGTGATTATTGATAGTTTTTCATCACAGTCAACCTTCATTCAGTGTTGGGTTTCATTGGTTTTCACTCATTTCCAACCTTTTCACTTGTCTCAAAACTTGAGTGAACTTTTCTAAGGTAAATAGAAAGCCCGTTACTGCAAACTTTAAAACTTATTAGAACATATTGAATTGAAACAGATTGGCAGTTATCATTGAAGGTGTACCACTGGAACTGTAGCTTTGGCCCATCACTTTTGGGAATACTGGCACATTTGTGTTATGCAATTCACTGCAATGTACCTAGTCAGAACAGTAGGCATCCTGTCTACCTTTAAATTAGAAGTGACCCAGCGAATTCACACTGAAAGTAATTTCCGTGAAAGGTGATTGGCTCACGATTTAGGGTATGGTTTATGGCAAAACACTCGAACCACCATCAATCTGAATAACTGTCGCATAATATGTGCTTTCACAGCACCATACGATACTGTTAATACTAGCCACCATAACAGACTCTTTCCATTCAATATGGTCTTCTTTGATGCAAATTTTGAAAGTATGTCTGATAATCCAAACCAATTTCACAGGCCATATGGCATATAGCCGAAGCAACGGAACTTCATTGCACTTTTATAAAAAGGAAATCTGTCAGGGCCGAAGCAATGTGTCTGATTAGAAGATTCACCACAATTTAGGTTTTTCCACGAAAAGTGAACAAAAATTCAAATTTGTTCAGCAGTTTCCGGACGAGCAGATTTTCGCCTTTGATATGTATTGTGCAGGTCATAAGCGAAAGCTTCCTCTTCAAACGAAATTGAAAATAAGTTTGTTTGGAATGCTGTTCCCTTGGAGTGTTTTGTGTGCACTGTTTTGTATGCCTTTATCACTTTGCTTCCAGGTTCAATGAATAGTTGGCTTCCTGGGGACGTGCTGGGTCTTTTTTTTTCTGTTCTAGTCAGGATGATGCATTTTATATTTACCTAATTTCATCGCTGCTGCTGACACATGATGTTGCTGATGAAGTTGTTTTATCCCTGTGATGTGTGGTTGCATTGATCATTTGTTTTGGAGATGGTGTACAGGAACTGCTGTTATACTGTTAGTGTGCTTTCTTCCTCTGTGTCTAAGAGGCCATTCCTGGGCACAGTTGTACTTGTGATGCAAAATTTGACCTGTGTTACATGCTATATGCATGTGGGACGATTCTGGTGTGACATTATAACGCCAGCTTTTTCGAAGGAGTGAAGATTTCCCGCGTGAGGCATCGTTTACAGGCCATGTGGCAGTACACTAGAAATGTCAAATGTATTGTATGACCTCTCAGATGAGTCATTTCTGGAAAGGACAAAAAAGAAGCAACCTCTTGTTCTTTGAGAAATGAGATTTATTTACAGAGCCAAGCAATAAACATACAAAATCTATGCATACCGCTGTCATGTGTTACTATGCAGTGACCGCAATATCTATTTCACTACCGAACTTCATTGTTCGAAAGTACAGCAGCCGCTGTGTTTCACTTGTTTTCTTTTTTTGATCGCCTCAATGCGTAAATGCATGTGCGCCGGCGGTGAGCACGAAATGAATGCTTCGATTTCTACGTGCTTTGGCAGTGCAAATAAAATTGCATTGTACCTCACTTAAATACGATTACGGAGGCCGCATTCATATGACTTCTCAAGAAGCGGTTGTAACGTTCTTTGTTTTTCAACGTACGAGATTTTAAAGGCTTTATAACGAACCAACTTGCAGCGCCATCAAGGCGCTCTCCGTTTTGTTGACGAGAAAGTTGAGGCTGCTTGTAGTACATGACGTCACACCTGCGCTGTTCGCTTGCCCCGACAGAGACGTGGCAAGGAACAATTTGTATCAAATCTCCAAGCGCTTGCCTTATTAATTGTGGTGTTTCTTGTGTGAAGTGCATACGGTCAGCCCGGATAACCGACCAGCTATGGGACTCACGTTATCATCCTTGTTCTCGCGTCTTTTCGGGAAGAAGCAAGTTCGGATACTGATGGGTGAGTGAGTGCCGCCTGTGCTCTAGGCCTAAATGATTTAATGTTTATCGGGGCCCTTTAATTTTGCGAAACGTTTTGCCGTCGTTTGCTAGCGAGTTCGTTGACTCACTTATTGCCGGATAACGTCGGATGTAGATACAGGTGTTTCAAACAAGCCGCAGGGCTACCCGTGTTTACGATGTTAGGCCGGCGGAGGTGTCCGGAACTTTCTGAATGAATAAGATCGAAAGTAAGGCGGCTGTTTCGCCGTTTAAGCGATATAACTTACCTTTATTTGTATATGCCCCTGCGTAACCTAACGTGTATGCTTTGAAAAAGCTGTTGTTTGACTCGGAGTCGCTTGGTTGTTTACAGTTGGCCTGGACGCGGCCGGAAAGACGACTATCTTGTACAAACTCAAGCTCGGTGAAATAGTGACTACCATTCCTACCATCGGCTTCAACGTAGAGACTGTCGAGTACAAGAACATCTGCTTCACCGTGTGGGATGTCGGAGGACAGGACAAGATCAGACCGCTGTGGAGACACTACTTTCAAAACACGCAGGTAAGGTAGCGGTGGCGTTCGACGTCCTTTCGGACCCCGAACTTAGGCTCGTGGGATGCGAACCTACTGCATGACGCCACGTCCTGCCGTCTCGAGTATTGACTTCGTTGCTGGAAACACTGGCAACACGCACAGTTTCGTTATCGTTTCCACTGGTTACGTGCAGTAGTGATGGAAGGGGAGTGGCCTTGCATGGAAGGCGTGGCTTCACGCAAGAACGCCTTCGTTGGCGACACGTTTTATGCAGGTTGTCACAGGTGTTCATCAAAGAAAAAGGACACCTGTTGATCGCAATTGATCGGAACTCTTCATAACACACATGTGCACTGTTCATTCAACGTGCAGGATATGTTGACTGTTCATTCGCTGGCAAACAATTTTTCTGGGGTTGAATGTTTAAAGCTAGGAAGTGATGGTCGACACCCAAAATGGTTGTTGCCATTTCATTCGTATCGGCTTGCAGTGGATACCCTTGATGTTCTCCGCTTCGTTAATCATTTTTGAAAGTTAATACAAGAGTCGTTAACAAAGCAGGTGTATGTTTAGGTTGCACACAACCAGAAAACGCCATGCGATATGTCAGCCATTGTCTCCACTGTTTTTCTAGAAAATTCCAGCATGTTGTCACAGGTGATGCATGTCATTCATGAGGGATGATACGTGCCCTGAGGCACCCTGTGCAAGGCACGGCATCAAAAGAAGGTGTTGTCTTCTAATGTTACGTTATCACATTATGTTGGCATCTACAGAAATGGCTTTTAAAAGTTTTAGGCAATGATTTTTGAGTGAAAACAAGACACTTGGGGAAAAAGATGTCCATATAATGGCCTGGCAGATGAATCGCAATGTGTGCGACTTGGCTTTGAGTCCAATAAGGAATTGCCTTGCGACAAATTTTATTCAGAAATTTGTTGCCCCCTTAGTTATGACGGATTACTTTCATCACATTAGAACTTCTTTACCTGGTTGGTATTTGCTGTGAGACACAATTGCTGCTAGAAACATGTGCAGAAAGTATGGATGGAACACAGTAACATGGGTGGACGAGAGTAGTACTGTTTGTGGCTAGAAGGCTGTGGCATTTAACAGCTGTGCTGGTGTCAAGGGTTCAGAGTCCCAGCTGATAAAATTTGATAACTGCTTGTTGATCACTTTTGTGTGCATATTAAGGAAATCCTAATAAATCTGGAGCTTCATTATGTTGCTCTTGTACTTCACTATGCAGCTATATGACATCATCCTCGTAAGTTAAATTGAAAATTTCATTCTCTATTCCAGGGCCTCATTTTTGTCGTCGACAGCAACGACAGGGAACGAATCACCGAGGCACAGGATGAACTGCAGAAGATGGTGGGTTAAGTTTGTTGTGCAGTGGTTGCATGTGTAATGGAAAAAGGGTCGCGCATAATGACTCTGACCGGTCTTGGTCCATCTATTTTTTTCACAGCTCAGCGAAGATGAACTGCGAGATGCTATCCTACTGCTCTTTGCCAACAAACAAGACTTGCCTAATGCCATGCCTGTAGGAGAACTTACTGAAAAGCTGGGTCTGAACCAGCTGAGAAACCGAAGGGTGAGTGCATTTGTTTGATTTTATGCTATTTTTATTTTATTTTTTTACTGTAGTCCTGATTGGTTGGCTGCAATGTTCTGTGAACATGTTTTCAGTTGTGCTGATAATGCCTGGTTTATGGATTCCATGTTGCTAAAATGCCATTAAATGATGGTGGCCTCCCCTTGCCGCTATGCATGAACAATGAGGCGCATAGCACCGAGAAGGTCAACTGCATACTCCTTGCTGTCATTGTAACTGAGCAGCAGCGTTTGCTTCAGCGGATTGTAGCGATATGTGAAGTACAACACCTTGATCCATCCATCCACTGCGATTGTGATGTCATGTAAGGAGGCAGAAATGCTAGCTTAAATGCCTGAAGGTCCTGAATGTCATGGTGCACTGAGCAATTACCTATGACAGTGTGCTGCGTCGTGCGGCTGCAAACTTGTGGTCACAGTTCCACACATCCTCTTCAGAAATCATGGCCGTCATCTAAGCTTTCTTATTGTTCATATAATTAAGTCGTCCTTGGGGTGGCATTCATGCATTTTGAAAGCAATGAGGCATCATTGCCAGCAAAACAAACTAGGCATTGTTCTGTCACATTGGAACAACCCTTATTTTTGCTTCCTTCGTTCTAGTACGTTTAACAGAAAGCATTGCTATGCACACCTTTGCTATTATACAGGGTGTTTTTTTTTTTTGTTGACAATACAGATTTTTAGTAAAAATTCTGACAGTCATACTCCAGTAGTTTTCGCACACATAATCTGTCGAAGTGTAAATTCTTTGCTGCAACTGAAATGTAATTGATGAGACTAATTAACAAAAACTTGTTAACTGAAATGTAATTGATGATGCTAATTACCAAAAACTTGTTAATTAACTTTTTAATTATTGATTTGAGGGCAGTTGTCCATATTAGAAAGTTGTAGTGTGTGCCAAATTATGGCATACCCATTTTTTAGAAATCATGAAAGTTGCACGAAATTCCAGATATTAATTATTGAATTTTAATGGTGAAACGAAAACTGATCACGCCCGGCGTGCAGAAAACGCAGCCTCTCTGTTACGTCAGATTGGAACTACCCGTGACAAGGAACTGATGAAATTTCAATGAAAGTGCGTCGTGCCTGTATCATTCCGTGAAAAGCAGCAAGTAATCTCACTTGTGGGAATTGCTTTACCTTTGCGTGTGGTTTGGTGCTCATCTGTTTCTTTCGAGCTGTGCAAAAGAAAACCGCAATATCAACCTTTTCTTCTTCTGTGAAGAATAAAACTCGGGGGTAGCAACTGCAGCTCTTCTTGCAGAGAAGTGAAATAGTTTTTCGCTCCTGTTTATAGATTAAAAAACAGATAAGCACCACACATTGGACCCAAAGAATAAGCTGTCTATGTATTGCAGAATGCTTGCTGATTTTCCTGACCTTGATTCAAGTTTCATCACTTCCTTGTTGCGTGTAGTTCCGGTCTTACGTAACAGAGAAGCCGCGTTTTTTTGTGCACCTGGCGCAATCAGTTTAGATTTCGCCCTGAAAATTCGATGATGAATGTCTCGAATTACGTGAGACTTTTTGCCATTTCTAAAGAATGGGTAAGCCATCAATTGGCGCACACAACTTTCTAATAGAAACAACTGCCCTCAAGTCAATAATGAAAAGGTTAACGAGCTTTTGTTAATTAGTCTCGTGTATGTCATTTTACTTGGGGGCAAGGTATTTCCACTTTGACAGGGTACGTGTGCGAGAACGACTGGAGCGTGACTGTCATAGAATTTTTATAAAAATATCTGTATTGCCTAAAAAAACACCCCGTATATCTTTGCCACATGGACACAAGAAATGGCCTCTAGTTTTTCCTTCCAAGTTCTTTAATGCCGTTATATTCTTTGACAGAGCTTCCTTATGTCCACGTATTTCACATGATGATACCGACAGAAGGTTCTCAACTGTGCAGATTAAAGGGACACTAAAGAGAAACAATGAATTGGTTTAGATTGACAAAGTGTACTCGGAAAACTCTTCTGTAGTTCATTTCTCCACCATAGGTTTATTATTAGCGGAGAAAACCAAGTTGAAAGTTCCATTTTTAAATTTCGCGCCGAACTTTGTAATTCGTGACGTAAAACATTTCAAAGAGCATTTAACGTATTTTGGCGCCACTGGCTCGACGAAATTTCCACAAACTCGTTTTATCAAGTCTCTGGCCCCCTCAGAGGACAATGTACTCTGATTTAACCGATCAGGAACTACGTAGGCCCAAGCAGGCGCCGTCAAAAATATGTGACGTCACGGCAAATGGTGCGGGAATTCCAAGGTGGCGTAACCACCTGTATTTTCTTTTTTTGCGTTTTCTCGCTTATTAAGCGTCTTCTCGCAGCAAGCGTGGTGTTTTTGGTATCGTGGAAGACCACTTTACTAATGCGAGAAAAATCGTTTTGCTCTTTTGTGTCCCTTTAAGGTGCTAATCAAGAAGTTGATGCGTTTCCATATAACTTGCGTTCCCAAATAGTGAAACCTAAAATTAAGCATACTGTGGCAGTGTTAGCTTGAGTTTGTTGCTGTTTTTTCTCAACATTGCAACAATTTTAGCAGGAATGGCTTCACTCGGTCATTTCAACTTTGGTCATTGCTTGTCAAATCGGAAACACAGAAGCAAAGCAGTATTAGGAGCATCAAACTTGTTGCAAAGTTGGACCTGAGGAAGTTCACAGAGAACAACTCCAAACAGAAGTGCCGTTGAAAGTTGTGCATGAATAATTTCTTATAGTATAAGGTGTTTTTTTTAATACATCAGTCATAGTGTACTGCACAAGCCACAGCATTGAGAGTATGGATTCCTCGGTCGAATGAGTTCTGGTGAAGGTAATGTTATGACAGAAAGCTACGAAGGGTGGTAGAGCAGGAGCAGTGCAGTTGCGGGTCAAGACGACCAGTTCACCCAACCACACTGTTCAAGCACCCGCTCCATTACCCTTCCTCTTCTTCTGAGTCTCGCACACCTGTGCATTCCCCTGACAATATTAGTTATTTGTAGTTTTAATTGAGCAGATAAAATAAAGGGAAACTAAAGTGAATGAAAAGAAACAGCTTGCTGTTGTTGGAACCCCTGCATTATGCTTCTGTGTTACGCATGCATGTGGATGGACACTGCTGTAGCACAACTGGCAATGCAAAGCACATGTCCACTATTAATTTGCCATTAAAGTTTCTCCACAAGGAAAGTCTCAGAAAACATCTGGTGTGTTTTACTTGACTTCATGTGAAAGTGTTGGTCTAGTTTCACGTCTGCATCGCATGTGCATTTTAAAGTAAAATTGTGTAGGCCGAAACGCGTGTTTCAGTTCGGGAAGTCACTTTGTGGTTCTGCCTTTTTTTCATGCACTGTATTAGTTCCTTACGAATGCCTCCCTTCCTTGCAGTGGTACATCCAGTCAACTTGCGCAACACAGGGACAGGGTCTGTACGAAGGTCTGGACTGGCTCTCCAACGAGCTCTCGAAAGCAAAGTAACTCCTGCTTCCCTTTTGGCAAGCAAGCAAAGCCAGGGGGCAGCAACCAGTTTTCCTGAAGAGGAGGAGGAGAAACTATTTGCAAGGGGGGAGGGGGCAGCTGCCATCATGTGAAGTACAGAAGAAAGCTTTCGCCGCACTCTCTCCTCGTGCTTTTGCAAGAACCACCCGGAGATTGGAAATGCTTTGGAAGCTGTCAAACGGCTGGCGTTTCAGCCAGCTTCTTCAACCAGCGCTGCTTGTAAACACATTTTTTTATTATTTAAATTTCAACAAGCAGCACTGACGAAAGGAAACTGTACTTGACATGCTGTTTTTCGAAGCATGGCACTTTCTTTTCTTTCTTTTCATTGTGTATGGGCAGTAATAAATTATCGTTCCTCTCTTTTTTTTTTACTGTGCTAAGTTTGAGAAAATAGTTGGGTTTTCCTGGGGATGATGTTCGAAACAACTGGGAAAATTGTAACGACGTGTCAACGCCAAGCTGCTGCATTTGTCACCATGTAGTGATGGCTGCATCATCGTACGATTTGAGTCTTTTTTTCTTTGTACAATGCGTGCGTGCAGAGGAAGCAAACCAAAAAGTTAGTCATGTTGAAATTCTAGTTTACACTTTCCAGGTGCTGTTTCTTTTTTGTGGCGTTTGAGCTTCACCTAGATTGTGCGTGTGACCTACTGTGTGTTCTTACTTGTACATATTTCTCGGTAGGGGAGATTTTTTTTTGTTTGTACTTGATCTGTCGGGCATTTATGGGACCAACCTGACTTTTGACTGTCTTTAGGCATCGTAATAATGAAATGTTGTCACGCAAGTTTCTGTGGCATATCAAAACCTCGCATGCGTGTACAAGGATTTGAAAAAAAATTTCAGGGGAAGACGCGTTCATTCGATTGTCTCTGAATTTCTGCCACATTGAAGAACTTTTGACACTAAAAAAAAATTGTTCTTTTTTGGCACCTGTGATAACTGCACCTCTGTTTGTCTGGTTGACTTTGCTGTTTTAATTTCCATGGAGTCATGTTGCCTAGGCCTGACAAGTCATGTAATAAAGTATAGGATGAAATGAGTCTCGTTTCTTACTGAACAACTGCACACTGCCGTGACATTTTTCACACTATGTCAGCGGAGTGAATATTGATAAGATAAATAGGACACTGACCACAATAGAACACGAAAGACTTCTCAGCTACCATGACGGGAACCTTGTTCACAACTTCAGGAATTGCAATACAATGTTTATAAAGGCTTTCACCAATCAGTTATGAAGGCCCTAGGATAAGTCGTGAAAGTTAATGTTGTGACGAGTTGGTGGAGCAACCTCAAGCAAGCATTGACTTCTGCACTTTCATTTTGTGCATTATCTGACTTGGCTTACTGAAACTGTAGTTGTGTTTTTAGTACTGCAGAAGAAAGATTTCTAATAGTACAGGCAAAACAGTCTTTCTCTTTTGGTATCTCTTAAAGGTGGCAACGGTTTTGTATCGTAACCTAAAGTATTCAGAGCGCATCTCTCGGGCACCCATTCCTGCATTGAACGTTGGTATGCCTCCTCCTTTGTTGCTCGCCAGAACTGAGTGAACGAGCAGTGATAAGTGCAAGGCTAAGGAGGAATGTGTCGCTTACTTGTCCGCCAATCGGCAGAATGAAATCGTGTGGCACAGTATTTTGGTTTCTTCCGATGCCACCAGGAGTTGTATTTTGGAATGATTGCCAAATTGTTGCCTTTGTTGTGCGCTGATTGGCTAGTGAGTAAAGCCAGAAAATTGATGGCGCCATCTAGTATTTCCAGTGGTGTCAATTGGAGTCGTGGCACTCTGCGTCGCTCTCGACATTCTTGGAATAAGTGAACACACCTCTTCACCATTGATTGGTGGTAAAGTCTAGCATTTCAATGGCATAGATAGTAGCTTTTAGTATTTTTCTTTGGTAGATGTGTGCAGCATTTTTTATGTGACTCTTTCGGTGAGCACTAAGTTGTGTTTTCAGTAGGGGTGTACGAATATTCGAAATTTCGAATATTTTTCGAATAGTGTTTGCTATTCGATTTGATTCGCACTGGAATTTTACTATTCGAACTTCCCAAAGACAAATACAGTCAACGTCCGATTGAAAGTGACCCCTTTAGATTTTCAATATGTTTCACCTCATTACACTCTCGTATTGCGGCAAATATAACTTTCAAGCTCCGTCACGGTCGAACTTAGCCAAGAGACAGTCAATGAGCGATTGGAAGTGGTCCCTACATTTTCAATATGCTTCACCTCATCACACTCCCGTATTGCGGCAAAGCTGCCTTTCAAGCTCTGCTACGATTGCAAAATGTATTAACTCAAGGAAACGCTGTTTCCAACATGGAGATGAAAGGTGGCAGAGGTGGGGCTCAATTAATGCTGTTTTGGACCTGAAATTTGGGCAGGAAGTTCGAAAAATCAGACGCCGAAGCTTTTTAGCATCCAAAATTTCAGATGTTTGATATAAAGACGTCTACGAGGCAGATTTGAAATTCGGGGAAGGGAGCACACCCTTGTCCGCCACATCAGTTGGGCTTCCACAGAAGTTGAAAAGGAGGAGCGGCTGAGGAAATGGCATCTTTGCCTATCACGTCTAAAGTGTTGTCGGCAACACTTTGGTTGCACCAAATCATGTACATAAATACAATTCGGCCTCTACATTGCCTCATTCTTGATAAGACAACTATGAAACACGCTTCATCACCTAGCAAAAAGAAACACTTTCATGTTGCTATCTCATAAGAATATGCTTAGAAATCCTCTCTAACTTCTTATTCTGCAATTTCGCTTCGAAGTATTAGAAAAATATTCGAGAAATATTCTAGGAATATTAGAAAAATATTCGATTCGATTCGTGCTCACACTTCAACATTCGAATTCGCTTCGCACCCAGAATTTTGCTATTCGCACAGCTCTAGTTTTCAGTGACTGTTGTTTTGCGGGTGTGCGATTTCTTTGTGGTTTGAACGTGCTAGCCGCATGAACCATCTGTTGCTCGCGTGGATTATCGCATTCCAGCAAGATGTTAAGACGATGCCGCTGTTGTGGCTCACCACAAGTGAACTCTCTCAATACACCATTTTAAACTCTCAACAAAAATACATTTCACACTTTCAACACTTCAGATATTTCAAGTTGCCAGAGCGAAGCCCAACCAATCTGTAGAAGCTGGTATGCTCGAAAACGCTGCACTCTTGTCACTCTTCGCTTGTACAAAGTGCTTATCCTTGTTTTGTGAGATGCTTGAAATCATCAATGGCCAGTGCAAAGACGAAATCACGAGCAAGTAGTTCATTTGGCTATTGAACGTCAGACTATACGTCACGTAAGGCGACAGTCTCCTTCTGCGATCGTCTCGGAATATGGCCCCCGTATGTTCCTGCCCTCCGCACATTTTGGCAGTGCGTATTGAATGTTTCAATGAAAAGACATACTACTGGTGATAACTGGTGGTCATGTATAGTGTGCATCTTTCTCTTCTCACTGTCAACGTATAGTGTTCAAAATGGATAAGCCGTTGAGATTCATGTCGTCTGGTGACCCGGAAAACGTGCACAGAGCTACACTCAAATTTCGCTTTAGGGAGTATCGTAATCGATAATTTTTTGCTTGTCAATGTGTAATAACAGAAACGCATTCAAAAATAAAATCTGTGTTTATAAAAACATTGACACAACACATTACACAACAATGTCCATTGAGCACCACTTCTTTTGAAGGACTTGGGGTCTTCTTGTCACGTCTCAATTCGTAGGGCCATTCAACACATCATTCAGCTTGACCAGTTCTTCATAAATCTGTGTAGGAAAACGGAGTATAAGATTGAGGTACATGCTCACCTTATAACACGGTTTTGTATGACCATGGAAAATCTGATTATGATTTCGGCACTCGAGAATCGAGTGTCGTACTGTACACAGGTTACTATTTGGCAAGCTTTTGTTGTGTGCGGTTTGAACTGCATCATGACATTTCTTTGCAGTGGCATTGCACGTCATTATCTGCAATTTGACAGTTTTTCTAATTGTGTGCTTTTTCAAAACCTTGTAAACGGAACTGCTTTCAAAAGTGCTTATAAGTTTTGACAAAGTTTAAGTGGTGACAGCAATTAAGGGTGCCTCTGAACTTGCTCTTGGCATAGTTAGTGTTTAGTAAAGGACTGAAAAAAGAGAACGGCTAAGAAAAGTAACTTGGGCAGTGTCAGCATTTGTGCCCTAACTTTAATCTTTCTGGCAATAAATATGTCAAGGCAATTTTTCATAATGGTTGAAACTAGCAGTTAAATGAGTAAACTGTCGCAAATTAGATTTGTGATGACAAATTACCTGACTAGATTTTAGGATAACCAACTTGACTTGAAGTTGGACATACGAAGTTTGAGACAATTCATGAAAAGCTTGTGTGATCGAAACGCTGCAAGACAATCTGTTTCTGTCAACATGCTTGAATCATTGTGAAATGTTGCTTATAATGCAACATTTGTCCGAATACATAACCAATTTGCAAAGTCACATAGCTGACGAAAGCCAATTAGGCAAAACTTGCGCAAATCTATGTACGATGCTGCCTGTTGTTCTGTGTCAGCATATCTGCAGAATGTTAGCCAATTCTTAACAGTGGCGCTCTTTAAAGCCAAGGTAAATCCCAGGGGATCCATTGTCCACATTTTCTAGCCCAGCTGCGAGAGCGAAGCCTGGTAGAGAAAGGGTGTGGAGAGAGTGAAGCCGGGTAGAGAGGAGGAGAGCAAAGGCGAAGCTATGGCAGGAGTGGAGGCAAGTGGTGTTGAGAGGAGAATAGAGCAGGAGCACTATTGGTTGTGCCAGTCGACCAATGGTAGCGTGATCTCAAGCACAGGTGGGACTGGTGAGAGAGGAGGAGGGGTGTGCCGAGCGTTAGCGAAAGCGGAGGGAAGGCTCCACTGTTAATCAGCCTTCACGATGTTAAGTCAGTGGAAGGTACGCATAATTTTTATTAAAGAAACATTGGTTTCAATATGGACCACACCACACAACTCTACTTACTGGCTCCATCGTAGGTCGCTGCCGTCTGTCAAGCCTGACACACTCATCGCCTACTTCGTAGACCTTTTGTGCAAGCTCCTGATCCCACACACCGGCCGAGGTGTCCAGGACTGGGTGTGATGTCGTTGGGGTAGTGTCCTTTAGGTAGGAGAGCTGCAAATAGTTAAACAGGTTGCTTACAGCGTCTTGTAGTGGCAAATAATGAGACATTGTAGATATGAAGCCATAGTGATATGCAAAGATCACTGGCACTGGGCGATATGGCAAAGGCACTGGGCATATATATGCCAAGTTGAGCTAGATGATATGGATCATCATAGAAAAGCTGGGAATGCAGACATGGGCATACCATAGTGTCCCATTTTTCTTCTCTTATCCCCATTTCTGGATGCCTAAAATTTGCTATGGTGAAGACTGATCTTGCAGCAAATTTCAGAGTGCCATTAATGATACCAGTAGTAACTAATCCTCTGCAGGGTGATTGGCTGGCAGCACACAGCTGTTGAAGAAAACAGCGCTGATTGAACAAGGACACAAGAAGAAGACACGGCACAGGTGCTGTGTTGTGTTAGTGCCTGGTGCTGTGCGTCTTTTTGTGTCCTTGTTCAACCAACACTATTTTTTTTTCAGTGATAATGTACCAACAAGCCTAAATTTGAACTGTGCTGAACACTAGTTGTGTTCCATTTTCTTTAATGAAACAATGGTTTCCTCTTGCAATAAAGGAAAGGGGTGCACAAAGAATGGATACCAAGTTTCTATGGGCAGGCGTACGGTAAAGGAGATGCTGCTGTACCTGTTTCCTGACTAAACTTAACTGCAGATTAGAAAGGAACAGTACCTCGGCTAAGACAAGAACCTGTATTCTTGGAAAGTAAACAATTAACTGGTAGAACCCACAATATGGGTGGCATTAGTACCCTGTCAAGATATACTGAGTGTAGGCATAACGGGAAAGCTAAGGGTTTAAAACTACTGGTACCATGACGCCGGAAAGAGCCATGCACAAATGCTCTGTGCATGCCGAGATTGATCTAGTACTACTCTACTTGTGAACTGTGTGAAAACTTGCAGGACACAACACCACGGGCGACAAAGAAGGCAATAGCACACGTTTTTCTTTTTATGTTTTTCCTGTGGCACACACCTTTACAGGCATGCAAGTGCACCCTATTAAAGATTTACCTTTTGATGCAACAAACTTGCACAGTGAGTTCTAACAAGCAACAGCGTGTTTAGATCACGGGGACTACACCAGTTGTATCCTCTCACCATCGAAAGACATCCAAGGGAAGTTAAAAGAATTTAGGGTAAAACGTTTGCACAACTTATTTTCATAAAGCCTGATACAATATTCATGCAATTGTAAAACAAGCCTAAATACATAAGCCTTATTAAACAATAGGCAGGTATGCAGTGCTCATCACAGCTGTATGAGAGGCAGCCAGGTAACTTACAGCAACAACTGGCGAAGGCAATAAACACGTACACAAAAGGAAGAGTTAAATACGTAAAGAAATGGATGGGGAGCTAGTTACTATGCCAGAACAGCATCAAGCGAGTCCAACTTCATCTGAAGTCACTTGACTGCAACGTAAGAGGACTGCATTGTTTACATCAGTTTCTTAGATATAAGAGTTTGCTGCATACGCCATCTTGGAGTGACATCGACGCTCATGCGATTCATAGTGAAGCAACAATGTGATGAACCATAATGTGACTGTTGAAATGCCTTGTGTATACACTGCACTGCACTCTTCTGAACACAAGTAGCAACCCAATATGGTCAAAGGAAAAAAGAGAGATCATGCCCAAGGCCATGGTGCACACAACATAACTTTTGGGTCGTGCATCGGCCCTTGCCATACCCCTTACGCAGCTGCTAATGTACTCGCGGCAATGAGGGAGGAGAGAAAGCATGTGTTTTTGTATAACTCTGCTTATACTTGACGGATACGAAAAATCATGTGGCAGGAGATTCGTGAGGCCACAGAGTCCATTAGTAAGGTCATTCCACGACAATTCAGGAAGGTGTTGCACGGCCCTTTTAAAGAGCCCCTAAACCACATCCAGTAGCTTTTTTAACATTTCGAGTAAACATGCACATCAAGTTCAGAATGCTGTCACGATCAATAATGCCAAACGCAGCAGCACTATGTGCTGCGGGCGTGCCATAAAATTAAAAAAAAAATCTCATGCTCCTTTTGGCCTTTCCAGTATACCAGTGCTGGCCGTGACATCACACAGATCTGTTTTATGCTACTTAGTAAGTACATGTGCTCCCTGCTCTGCTAGGAGGAGCACTCCGAGAGGAGAGAAGAGCCGACGAACTGCGCAGTAGCAAAGTAAAAAGCGAAACGAGTGAGGGCTGTGTTTTGATCATCAAAACGTGTAGCTCCACTATTTCGGTAACATTTCGAAAAATTCTCACAGCTATGTGCTCGTTGTAGACTCATGCACAACTGCAACATCCACAACCTAAATATCAACCTCTGGGTGTTTTAGGCATGCTTTAAAGGAGAACTGTACTTACAATGTCTCCTCTTGCATTCGTATACGGAGGCAGACCTGTCAGCACCTCCATGATCACCACACCAAACTGAAAGTGTCCATCTTGGGTGAGATTGTGCCAGTGAATGCCTCTGGTGACATGTAGACAGATGTTCCTACTACTATCTCTGTTCTCGTTGTACTGTCCCCCGACAACTGCCTTGTGAGTCCGAAATCTCCAGCTTAGCAGTATAGTTACTGTCTAGAAGTATGTTTGCACTGAAAAGAAAAAAATATCCACACCACATTACGCTGAGCCAAAGTGGGACACTCACTTTATGGCACACTGAAAGAGGTTATCCTCAACTGTAACGGTGAAACTTTGCCTGACACCCGCACACACACAGAATGTATTTGTATGGTTCAATCATGGATTCACAACTGTTTGTAGTGGTATGCTGTTGGCTTGCAAAAATGCTCTTAAAGGCCCGTAACCATCCCGATTTCAAAGACGAGAGAGCCGTTTCTTCCTCACCTTCCCTACACTTCCTACAGCTGCTGTCTCCTCCTCGCCACTTATTCCTCCACAAAACATGTGGACAATGTCAGCAGTAAGCGTTGAGGACTATCAGGATATCAGTCTAGGGGTGTGCGAATATTCGAATTTCGAATATTTTCGAATAGTGTTGGCTATTCGATTCGATTCGCACTGAATTTGACTATTCGAACTATTCGAACTTCCCAAAAACAAATACATCAACGTCCGATTGGAAGTGGTCCCTAGGTTTCAATATGCTTCACCCATCACACCCCCGTATTGCGGCAAAGCTGCCTTTCAAGCTCTCCTACGGTCGCAAATGTATTAACTCAAGAAAACTCTGGTTTCAACATGGAGATGAAAGATGTGGCAGAGGTGGGGGCTCAATTAATGCTGTTTTGGACCTGAATTTGGGTAGGAAGTCCGAAAAATCGGTAGCCGAAGCTTTTTAGCATCCAAAATTTCAGATGTTCTTATATATCGACGTTTACGAGGCAGATTTGGAACTCCGGACTTGAAGGGAGCACACTCTTGTCCGCCACATCAGTTGGGCTTCCACGGAAGTTGAAAAAGGAGGACAGGCTGAGGAAATGGCATCTTTGCCTATCACATGTAAAGGTTGTCGGCAACACTTTGGCTGCACCAAATCAAGTAAATAAATAGAATTCGTCCTCTACATTGCCTCATTCTTGATAAGAAAACTGTGAAACACCACCCCGCAGTGCTTCATCGACCTAGCGAAAAGAAACACTTTCATGTTGCTATCTCATAAGGATACCCTTAGGAATCCTCTCTAAACATTTTTTTTACTGCAATTTCGCTTCGAAGTATTACAAAAATATTCTAAAAATATTCTAGACATATTCGAAAAATATTCGATTCGACTCGCACTCACACTTCAATATTCGAATTCGCTTCACACCCAAAATTTTGCTATTCGCACAGCTCTAGATATCACGCTTTTCGGCTACATGCTGTTATCTTTGCGTGCGCAGTCGCAAACGCACAAAACGAAGTGCAGTCAGTTGATTGCGCATGATAGTCATATGACATAAGGCAGAACGGGCGTGCAACTGCATGGCAAAGCAGGGTAGGAGACAATTCACAACTGACATCCCTCGTATATGGACCATTCGAGAGCTTATTTCCTCATGATGTCACGTGAACAGACTGCTGGTGTCACGAATTGTGCTGAGAAGATGGTAAATGCCAGGAGAGAATAATGCGCTCGTTCTTTGTTTTTTCAGAGGTTGTTTAGGAGCCCTTTAATGCTCACTGTTGCAACAAAATCCTTCACATATGTATGAAAATCCGACAATCGATGCACCAGACTGTGAGACAGCTCCCACCTTTCAGAAGTAATAGGGAAGTGCCTAGTGGCCAGGTTGCTACTGCATCAAAGCACGACAATGACTGGTAATTCTTAGTGGCTGTAGCACAGCAGCACTAAACCATCAGCTTACACTATGCAGCTTAAGCTAGAGCCATCCAAAAGAACAATCATTCACGAATGAGCTCAAACCTAGTACACAACACAGCCTGCATAGAAGCTGTTGCTAAGAGCAGCCAGCTATGACCACACTTGAATGCTCGAGACCTGGTGTTCCAGCATGCAGTCACAAGCACAAATTTTAAGCTAACCTCCAATGGAGAGCTGGCAAAAATGCTATATGAGTAACAAAATATCATAAGTAACTGGCTAAGAAAAGCCATGATAATAATTTGTTCCACATCTGAGTGAGATGTTTGCAAAGCAACTTGATTTTATAATCATTTATAGATACATTTAAAAGAAACAATCCAAGACTCTGGCAGTACTTTAACATTTAATGCCGCCTACACTGTCGCATGCTATTTTTCACTACGGTGCAACTCCCCTAAGCACTATTGCAGCAAAAGGTCGCTCACTCAAGTACACACTGCAGATACAGGAAGGAAGATGGCACTAAGTCATCTTAGTAGCAGGCACAGAGTTTTCATGCTGAAGTGCCTCCGTGCACTTTCACTACCATAGTGCTTCTCATAGTAGTGGCACAGCTGTGTTCTAATATTTCCAAAATTCTCTGCATTGCTAGCTTATTGAAGTGCGGATGGGCATATGATCCCGAACACCTTTGCTTACCTTTTCACATCCCTGTGTATAAGACAGGGTGTGCGAGTGTGCAGAAAATGGATGGCAGCAGCAACCTCAGTCAGTATTGTCACACGTCGTTTCCAGTACATTGGATTGTTCTGCAAGTAATAAATGTGAGCTGTTTGACAAAAATGACGCCCCCGTAAACAAACAGCATACTTTTCTCGCAAGGCACGACTGCAGGGACCCCATCTCCATGAATTCGTAAACCAAGCAACTGCCCGCCGCGTCGAGGGAAATTCCAATGAGAGGCAGCAAATTTGGATGGGAATGCCTGGATAGAAAAATAATGACATTGCCATTGCAAGTCACAGGTAGACCACTGCATCTCACCTTCGTAACAGTCTTACTTCAGTGAGAAACTGTTCCGGAAGAGAGTCTTTCATGCGCTTCACAGCCAGCAGTGCCATCCAGGAAAGTGCCTTTGTATACGACTCCAAAGGCTCCTTCTCCCACTTTGGAGCCTCCCTCGGACAGCGGCACGTTACAGAAATTGCCAGTTGCTTGCGCCAGGTAGTCGTAACTGAACCGAGGCGTTTCGTTGATTACGCTGTCCATGACCTCATCTGAAATATCAGGTGCAGGGTGAATGTCTATTCTGTGATGGCGTATGGTTAGAGTGGTGAGCCTAGGTGGATAGTCACATACTGCAGAAAATATCGACACTGTGAAATGTGAGCATTAAAGGTCAAATTAAATTCTGGGTTTCTATGAGCCAAAAGCACAACATGATTATGAGGTATGCTATAGCAGAGGACCATAAATTAATTTTGACCGCCTAGTGTTCTTTGATGTGCACCTAATGGCGAATTCCACTGAGAGAACAGGTGTAGAGGCTTCGTGCAGTGAGGAGTAGGGGCTGAGCACTGAGAGCAGGCCCACTTGATCTGCTATTGGAATGCGGAAAGCATCCAGAGAGCAGATGAGGGGGTTACGAGTGAGGAGGAATATACCATGTGATCAAAGCATTCGAAGCCCCGGCATTCTCTGTGGGAACGCAGCAAAATGCCTAAAATCTGTCGGTCGCTTGTGCGCCATTATCCTCACTTGATATTATGTACGTTTGTGTGACAACGTATCCAGCAAACATATAGCTGCGTACAGTTCGTAGTCGTCACCGTCGCTACTCGTGTAAATAGCGCAAGTACGGCCAATATCAGTGGTGTCAAACTACGCATGGTTGCTTTCATTGCCGCCGCGCTCGCTGGCTGAAGCAAAATGAAAACCGATGAACATAAATAAAGAGAATGTGATGTTTAAAGGTCCCGTGACTCTCTTCGTACTCCGCCTAATCCGCCTTTCATACGGGAGCACTGCGAACTGCTGCTCTCGGTGCAGCAAAAGTGCTCTCGCTCTACTACTGGATTACAGTGCTCCTACACCTGTTCGACCAATGAAGCTCGCGGCTCTGAAGAGAGCACTTTCAGCACGCTTTTAAGCGCTCCTGTTCTCCAAATGGAATTATCCATAAATCTAAATACATGACTGCTTTTGCATTCCGCCCTCATCGAATATGGCTGCCGTGGCCAAGAGTCAAACCCATGTGTACTTCATAAGCCAACAAGGCCGCTCATCAGTGCACTAGGAAAATTTATGGGAATCTTGTTCACAATTTGTTGTATGAATCATGATCATATGGAATTGGAACTGAATGCCATCTCAACGAAAGTTAACTGAAACTAAATAAAAATAAGCAATTGAACCAGTGTTTTCAAATTCATAGCCTGTTTTCTAGGAGTTATATATCGATTAAAAACACAAAGACTGGTAGTGAAAACTTCACGAACGCAGTACATACAGGCACTCTGGTGACAGTCTTGGTGAGTTAGGTGTTTCATTTGTTTTTAAATTTGCCCGACATTGGCTTATGATGATTGTGCAAATGGCTATATAGGATGTGCTTGCCTGCAATAATAAGCACCTGTAGGCTGTACTCTCCAAGAAAACCTAACACCTTTTGGGACATATGATGGAAACCTTTTTTTTTGGGGTGTGATTCCCAGTGAACCCAAACTAATTACACAGTGCATTTGATCAACATCTGCTGTTCATACAGCAGCTTGTCTTCTTGGTGAGTTAAACTCTTAGGTCTTTACAACAATCAATATGCCATGAGTGATTAACATAGCCAATGACCTATGCTTTAATTCTATTCTTTCTGCCATTAAATAATTGACAGATCACGGGTAAACAATGTGGGAAAATGAGCTACCAGAATTTGAGGTCATATGCTTCAGTAAAGCTTTTATTTCTTGCATTTGCTAGCATTGTATTCTTGTACTTCCTAACATTGCATGTCAACATGTATGTACGTATATTACAAGAACATATTTGTACACACCTTTCATTCGTGTTCAACTTGCTTTATCACACACAGCATAAATGTGTTCCGAGAACGTCAAGTGGCGTGTAAACTTACCGTGGTAATTTTCAGAGGGAGGGGCTGGCGGTGGTCCCAAGTCGGTAGGCTCGTCGAGGAGATCTTCAAGGCTGGCTTCATCGTCACCAGGTGCCTCTGCAAATTTGCGAGTTGAACTGTTGCTAAAATTTGCTTGAGATGCATTCTGAAGCTTTTAACAGCGGAGCTGTTTAAGCTTTTCGTTCCGCTGTTTCGCGTGACCGAAAAGACTAAGCGGCGCCTAGCGAGTGCAACGCAGTAACATGGCCAGTGCGCGCTCTCTTTGTCCTCTTCATGTTAGGATTAACTTCAAATAAAGAGTTTGCTATTGGTGATGTACATTCGAGAAACGAGGACAGTTATAGTGCACTTTTCTGTATCGCCTAGTAATTTGGTGGATGATAAGGCCTTTGGCCAGTACACCCATTGAGGTTGACACGATGGATGTGCAATGCAGGCAAACACCTTCTTTGCACATCCATCGTGTCTCTTACAACGTCTGAACATATATAATATATATATAATTATATATTAGAGCTGTGCGAATAGCAAAATTTTGGGTGCGAAGCGAATTCGAATAATAAAGATTGAGTGCGAATCGAATCGAATAATTTCGAATAATTTTCGAATATTTCTGAAACATTTTTCGAATAATTCGAAGTGAAATTACAGAAAAAGTTGCAGAGAATCCCTAAGTATGTTCTTGTGAGATAGCAACATGAAAGTGTTTCTTTTCGCAAGGTTGATGAAGCGCTGGTGGGGTTATTTCATGATTGTCTTTCTTATCAAGATGAGGCAATGTAGAGGCCGAATTGTATTTATGTACAGGGGTGGTCAAAAGTTCCCAGGCCGCAACGCCCGGCTGAGGAGCAGCAGCTTGCTGCTATCGGGGCGCTCTCATCGCAATCACGCCTTGGCGCACGCTGGCGTCGAGTGTGTGCGTGAAGGGGGAGGGGCCCCCTCTCCATTTCTTGCTCTCCTTGATAAAAAGCGATATATAAACTTGGTGCGTCATGTTCCCTCACTGTCCACTCGTCGATGTTTTACTACTGTGCAGCGTGTAGCGAGGCGGCAGTCTTCCAGAAAACTGACGCATCATGATTGCGGCCACATTTAGCTAGGCACCATATACATTACCGTGGTTTTCGGCTTCCTGGAAACATATCGTGAGTTTAACTTTCCATTGGCACTGCGGTGGTTCTGTCAACCGTCTTCGCAGGCCATTTCGCTGCATACGAGCATGGTCGGAGCCTGAAATGTATTCAGAAGAGCTTGTGTTGGGGCTAGTTGGAACATCTTAGTGGAATAAGCAGCGCTGCACAGTAGTAGTTTATACCTAGGTTCCTTATGAAGGAGAGCAACAAGAGAGAGAGGGATACACCACCCCCTCCCCTTCCACGCACACGCTGGACGCCAGCGTGCGCCAAGGCGTGATTGCGATGGAAGCGCCCCGATAGTAGCGAGCCGCTGCTCCAGGGCCGGGCGTTGCGGCCTGGGAACTTTTGACCACCCTGTACATGATTTGGTGCAACCAAAGTGTTGCCGACAACACTTTACACGTGATAGGCAGAGATGCCATTTCCTCAGCCTCTCCTTCTCTTTCAACTTCTGTGGAAGGCTAACTGATGTGGCAGACAAGGGTGTCTCCCTTCAAGTCTGGAGTTCCAAATCTACCTCGTAGACGTCGATATATAAGAACATCTGAAATTTGGATGCTAAAAAGCTTCGGCGTCCGATTTTTCAGACTTCCTGCCCAAATTTCAGGTCCAAAACAGCATTAATAGAGCCCCCAACTCTGCCACATCTTTCATCTCCATATTGGAACCAGCGTTTTCTTGAGTTAATACATTTGCGACCGTAGAGGAGCTTGAAAGGCAGCTTTGCCGCAATACGGGGTTGTGATGGGTGAAGCACATTGAAAATCTAGGGACCACTTCCAAACGGACGTTGACTGTCTCTTGGCTAAGTTCGACCGTAACGGACCTTGAAAGGCAGCTTTGCCGCAATACGGGGTTGTGAGGAGGTGAAGCATATTGAAAATCTAGGAACCACTTCCAATCAGACGTTGACTGTCTCTTGCTTAAGTTCGCCCGTAACGGAGCTTGAAAGGCAGCTTTGCCGCAATACGAGAGTGTAATGAGGTGAAGCATATTGAAAATCTGAAGGGGTCACTTTCAACCGGACGTTGACTGCATTTGTCTTTGGGAAGTTCGAATAGTTCGAATAGTAAAATTTCAGTGCGAATCGAATCGAATAGCAAACACTATTCGAAAAATATTCGAAATTTCGAATATTCGCACACCCCTAATATATATATATATATATATATATATATATATATAGATATATTAATATTATATATATATATATATATATATATATATATTATATATATATTATATAACCTACCACCCACCTCTTGCAACGCGTGTGACTTCTGAAGAAAAGAGAGAAGAGAAAGGAGAGACAGAGAGGACCTTGCTAATCAAGACCATGCTCATTGGGAACCATGCTAATTAAGCGCTAATGATCAGGGCGGCTAGAAGCTCCGCTGTTAGTCCAGCCTTGCACCACTAGCGCAAACTGCCAACATTTGTTCATGCTTACGTTGCAGCACCTCGACTTCGACGATCGAAGCTGCTCTGTGAAGTTCTGCCTGTTTCAGCAAGTCGACCAGGTCGCATATCT